>NW_016828776.1:956310-996627 GCF_001698545.2 Rhinopithecus bieti | reverse complement strand
TTTTTTTTTTTTTTTTTTGACAAAGATGCCTAGAACATACACTAGGGAAAAGACAGTCTCTTCAATAAATGGGGCTGGGAAAACTTGATAGCCACGTGCAGAAGAAGGAAACTTGACCTTGATCTCTTACCTTATGCAAAAATCAAATCAAAATGAGTTAAATACTTAATCTATGACCTCAAACTATGAAACTACTTCAAGAAAACATTGAAGGAACTCTCCAGGACGTTGGTCTGGGCAAAAATTTCTTGAGTAATACCCCATTAGCATAGGCAACCAAAGGAAAATGGACAAATGAAATGACATCAAGTTAAAAAGCCTCTGCACAGCGGAGGAAACAATCAACAAAATAAAGAGACAACCCATAGAATGGAAGAAAATATTTGCAAACTACCCATGTGACAAAAGATTAACAACCAGAAAATAACCAGCTCAAACAACTCTATAGAAAAAAAATCTAATAATCTGATTTAAATATGAGTAAAAGACTTGAATAGACATTCCTCAAAGAAAGACATACAAATGACAAATAGGCATATGGAAAGGGGCTCACCATGAATGATCATCAGAGAAATGCAAATCAAAACTACAATGAAATATCATCTCACCCTAATTAAAATAGCTCTATCCCAAAGACAGGCAATAACAAATGCTGGTGAGGATTTAGAGAAAAAGGAACCCTTGTACACTGTTGGTGGGAATGTAAGTTAGTACAACCGCTATGGAAAGCAGTTTGTAGATTCCTCAAAAAACTAAAAATAGAGCTACAGTATGATCCAGCAATCCCACTGTTGGTTATATACCTGCTCCCCCATCTTCCCCCCCCCCCAACCCCACAAAATCAGTATGTTGAAGAGATATCTGCTCTCCCATCTTTGTTGCAGCACTGATGACAACAGCCAAGATTTGGAAGCAACCTAAGTGTCCATCAGCAGATGAACAAATAAATAAAATGTGGCACTTATACACAATGGAGTACTACCTAGAATCTCATTCTAAAAAAGAATGGATTCTGTCATTTGCAGCAACATGGATGGAACTGAAGGTCACTATGTTAAATGAAATAATCAAGGCACTGAAAGACAAACTTGGCCTGTTCTCACTTATGTATGGGATCTGAAAATCAAAACAATTGAACTCATGGAAATAGAGAATAGAAGGATGGTTACCAAAGACAGAAGGGTAGTGGGGGGAGCAGGGTGAGGGAGGGAGAATGGTTTGTGAGTACAAAAAAATAGTTAGAGTGAATAAGACCCAGTATTTGATAGGACAGCAGGGAAACTATAGTCAATAGTAATTCAATAGTGCATTTAAAAACAACTAGAGTATGATTGGATTGTTTGTAAAAACAAAGGATAAATGCTTGAGGGGATGGATACCCAATTTTCCATGATGCAATTTTCCAGTTTTGCATTTCATGCCTGTATCAAAATATCTCATGTACCCCATAAATATACACACCTATGAACCCACAAAAATTTTAAAAAAGAACACATTTAAGATCACTAATGAATCTCTCAAGTACAAGTATTGATGAAGATCAAACTCATAATGTACAAACTCTTTTCTAATAATGACATAAATAGAATACATTTTAAAAGCAATAATTTTCCATAAAATTCAGTCATTTTAATAAAATTGGATATTTGAATACATACAACACCCAAAATTTGTGTTGAAATACTTTATAGTACTGTCTCCTCATGTCCAGATGCCTCCAATTGCACTAGCGTACAGGGCAGTGTTAGTGAAAGATAATGCTGAGATGTTAACGCATACATTTTTCATCCAGATGTTTTAATTGCACACAGACACCATTGCTGACGATTAGCACTGATGATTGAAGAAAGGCATTGCTTTTCAGTGTGAAGGTCAATTTTAGATTTTTTAAATCTCTTTTCATTTTTGTCTCATTTCATTTTATTCTGTATTATCTTATGACAAGAAAATGAAACAAAAGGAAAGGGAAGTTTACACACATTTTATTTTAAGTTACAGTTTATATGAGCATCAAACATGAGTGTTTTATTTAATTCTTTGGGTTGATACTTTTCTGGTTTCCTGAAATATAATACCCATTAATCCCTGTTTGCAGACACCTTGAAATATTTATTGAATAATACAATACAGATTCTAAAACATAATCTTCTTTTATGAATACTGGCACAATTTCACCCAGCTCTGTGGAAGATTTAAGAAAAATGGCAGGGCAAGATCAGACATTGTTTACATCTCACCTCCAGCAAGATATAACTTTACTCTTGGCTGACCTTTAAGCAAAAGCAATGGTTATGTAACCAAGTAAGCTAAAAACTAAACAGGAAAAGACAAGCAAGGGGTCACAGAGCTGGGAATGAACTACAAACTTACTCTATTTGTTAAACTTAGATTTTTATCATGTTACTCAAAGAAACATTAAAGTTTTCCAAATGGGAAAATATGACCAATATTTTATTTTTGCTATCTGAACGTATACATAAATATTTCAGTATTTAAAACAAGTTACTTAGAAAGTCCACTATAAAATATTTTGCAGTATTTTGTAATGTCAGGCAGTATTATCCATTGTCAAAATAAAATTTTTGAACGAATTGCATTCTATCTTTATATAAAATTGGTTATAATTGAAGCCCATGCTACATTGTTCCTGAAGCATACATTCTGAGGTTGTTTTGAAATTAAACAGGTTATCTTTCAGAAGTTTTAAGTCGAGACTTATCAACGGGCATAAGAATTATTTCTTAAAGCCTTTTTCCAACTTCATTATTTCCAGCACATAAATCAAGATAATAGCTATATCATATGTTCAACAGGAAAAAAGTATTGTCTATGAGAAAAAGACAAAATAAACGGAGTGATACAACCTATAAATATGCTAAGGTTTGAAATATCTTGTTTTCAGTAATATAAAAAATATTTTCAGCAAATTAAGCCTTATTTTGTGTCCCTATAATAAGTATCTTTAATTTTTGACAGAATTTAGTAGTCATTTAGTATATTTTTATTTTATAAGTAATTGAATCTCTAATATAAGTACTTTCTAGCATAATTTAAACGATGAGGCTATAACATAAATTGCTACTGAGGGGATATGAAAAGAAAGCTAGAGAACAAGAGAAAAAAATGCACTGAAAATGTATGAATTGAGTAACGGGTGGTAGGTAGTGTGCATTCGAAGATGAACAGGACATAGATTACTTACAATCTGGTGGGGAGATACAGTCATAAGGTAAACAATTAAAATACAGTGGACAAGTAGTAAAACAGGGGAAATCATATCCAAGTATCTAGCAGCAGGGATACCTAAGTGACTTCTGGTAGAGGAAAGGGTCCCTGGACAAGATTTCTTATCTAAAAAGGAATGACAATGAGTCAATAGAAATACAAAACCCATTGTAAAAATAAAGACAACTTCCTATGACTAAAGCAATGGATTATCAGAAGGAGAATGATGAGGCTAAAGAAGGAAGCAAATCTGGAAGAAATCTGTAGCCATGTTAAATAGTTTAAAATGTCTTCTAAAAGAACAAAAAATAAAGTAGACCAACAACCACCCCAAAGGGTTTTAAATGGGGGTTTAACATGTTTGTATTACACTTTGGGATGGTCTTTCTGGTTACATTTGGAGAATGAGTGGAAATAGCATAAGACCACAAAATCCAGGAGAAGAATTGGCTTGGGAGCCTATTATATTAACTCAGGGGAGGGGTTTCAATAACACTGGGGAAGAAGGGGAGCAGACAGACTTGGGGGCTATTTAGGAGATAGTGTCTTAAAATGCTCATTGAGGAAAAACAAGATGGTCATGGCATTCACTGAAATATGAACATGGAAAGAGGACTAGGTATAAGGAGGGACAATGATATAGTTTTATACATACTGACCTTCTCTTAAAAACCCTGGATGTGGACATCAGATAAGCAATTGGATACATAAGGAAGCATTATGGAGTCCTGATATATACATGAGATTTTTTAAATTGCTATCTTTTACATATATACATATGCAACTCAATAAACACCACCATCTAAACACATTACATATCATGCTTTTACTAAAGTAATAATATTCTAATTAGGAAGGCAGATGATGATGTGACCAGAATATTCTTTTGGGAGAGGAAATTGGAAGAGTATCAGTGAAATGTAAACATTTTAACAAAGGAATACAATAACATTAGACTGAGAATGAGAAATCTAATGAGACTAAGTACGGAATGTATCCTTCATTAAAGACACAAAACCTGGCTGCTGTTTTAATGTTGCTCTGTTGTGTGTGTGTGGTCACTGTTCTTAATAAGACCTCTCAGCTTTTACAGTGTTATAAGGCAATTTTTATGAAAAACCAGATATAACTATCTATTTCCCATGGAGGAAAGATCCATAAATTACAGCTGAGGTTATTTGTCAGTTATGTAGTTTAAAAATTCTTTGGCAGATAGGATTAAAGTGTGAGAATTGATCCTGAACTCCAGCTGAGGGGCCTGCGAAATTATAAAGATAATATGTTCAGTACAACATCTCCTGCTGCCCAATTTAAAGGGGCTGGGTAGGAGGTCAGCGGAAAGAGAAGGCAGTTGGATGGCACTATTTGAAATATTTTAAATAAATGTTTTGTAAGAGACTAAAGTATTATGTAAAGGAATGAAATTTTTTTTTCTAAGCAGAATCTTCATCTAATCATTTGATTTATGAATGAGAGATTTCACTTAGAGTCTTGGGGCTTGCAGTCAATCCAGTCTTCAGCTGAGCATTCTCTTCCATGGTATAGTTTTTAATGCCTTGTCTATTAAAAAATGACTAATAAGAAAGGTTGTATTTTTTCCTACAATTTTCTCAGCAAAATCTTCTAATGCCTTGTCTATTTACAAAAAATGACTAATAAGAAAGGTTGTATTTTTTTCCTACAATTTTCTCAGCAAAATCTTCTGTGATCTAATAATTCTCACATAGAGAAACCTGTTTACAACTTTCTGCAGGGATAGTTAATCTTTTTATATCATAGTTGCTGCTCAGAAGCAGTCCTAAACCTCTTACAGATCCTCAGGTTGTTATACCATTAATTGGCTGGCTGAAGCAAAGCAAGATAAAATGTATGGCATCCCTAGATTTTTTTTTTTTTTTTGGAACAACCAGGTATCCAGGAATCAAATGATTAACTACATACAAAAGCTGGAGTTGCGTGATTGATTTGTTCCAGAAATATTTTAGGTATTTACAAATATGCATACAGTGTAGCAAAATAAAAATAATTTCAAACTTATAGAAAGAATGAGAGAAAAAGAACATAAAGCAGGAAAGGAAGGAGGTGCCAGAAATAAGGGCAAGACACAAGATGCATGACGTGGAGTCAATTTGCTAAAGGTGAACTCAAAGTGTTCTCTAAGCTTGTAACATCAACGGAAATCATATTTAATTATGAGGCTGACTGTACCCATGAGGAAAAAATGAAGCACTAGGGCAGAAGTCCATCAAGTTTTGATTTACAATCTAAGAGGAAGAGAGGGGAATCTTTACTTTAAAATAAACAGCAAGTTCCCATCATTACAGGAGACATGGCGAGGAGCTTCCCCATTGTATCTAATGATGTCCCTCTTCAAGGCAGACGGCATAATGTAAAAGGAATCTCAAGAGTGAGAGAGAATTGGGTTTCAAATTACCAATATAACTCCTAGCCAGTAAAGATTGATAGCCCCAAGATCACTATCATTTGTTACTTATTGAAAAACAGAAGGTAATAAAATAAACAGTATGGTATGCAAAGCTTTAATGTTGTGCTTCACAAGCAGGAGTGGCCAAAGTTACAAAAGGTCTTGTATATCAAACTATGGCAGAGTGGAAGGAGCACTGGACTGGGAGTCAAAGCTGAGTTCCAGCTCAGCTAACTTTTAACTGGGCGGGTTACAGATGATCCCATGGAGGCTCAGATTCACATTTGTAAAAAGGGGTTAGTGATACCAATTTGGAAGGTTTTGTAAAGATCAGGCAAATTATTTTGCATAAAAATTGTTTCTCTGCATTATCTGGAATAAATTTTTCTTTATATTATCTGAAAGATCCTTTAAATATAGTTGGAAGATGTTTTCAAGTACACAGAAAATTGTTTCATAACTACCCCAAATGATAATTTATCTTTATGTGACTTTACAAATAGTTATATGAAGAAAGCCCTTTTGAAATATATTTTAATTGTTATTATTAACAATACCTACAATTATTTGAGATCCCAGAATGTGAAAATTAATCTATTAATTACTTGACATGTTTCATCTTATGTAACTAACACAATATTTATGAAGCAAGTCTTATTCATGTACCCAATTTACAAGTTGTGAAATTAAAGAAGTGAAGTTACTGAGCAGGGGTTAGATGTGAAGTCTGTCAAAAAAGAGGACAAAATTAAGAGAAATTCTATGTTGAAGGAAAAGAAGATAAATACTTAAATATAGAAATTATCTGTTACACAATAAGATCGGGCACTTTTAAGGTATGAAGTTATCATATTAAATGGTTATTGGTACTTGTTGATATCAGGTGTGAAATTCCTTTACAAGAACATATTTAAAGGCCAATTTTAGAAACCATGTTTGGTATTTGGTAAAAGTTTTCAGATAATTCATAGATGATTCCAATTGTTAGTCTTTAAAACCCAGGAGCCCAGGGCATTCATCTGTAATGTCCACCACTGAAAGAGCCAGGCACCACTAGCAGCTTATACCAGGGCCCTCCAAAGGCTACCTTACAATTCAGCGGTGATGATACTCATGCTCACCTCTTACACAGTCATTTATTTTTTGCTATGTATATTTTGAGAATAACCTTTTTTTTTTCTTTCAAACCAGAAAGACTGTTTTCAAATCATCCCAAATGAAAACTCATTTTTATGTAAAATCACAACTGGTTATTAGAATGAGCACCATTTGCTTTCTTCATTTTCGGGGCAAATTGTGTTCTAAGCAAAGAGACCCATGGAAGTAAAGACCTACTTTGCTTTCAGTTTAGAGATTCTGAAAATCCAAAGAAACAACTAAATCAGGTGTTTAATAATAAAAGCACTAAATAAATGTAAGAATTATTATTTTATCTTGACTAGCAAGATTTTCTATGAAACTATAATAGACCAAATTAAATGCGTATTATATGTTTTATATACATACAAATGAAATACATATAATATCGATATATAAACAAATGTATAAAATATAAATACTTGATAAAAAATATTAAGAATAGCATTGGAAGCATATATCAACAATAATTTAATGATTTTTATTGAGTCATTATCTTAAAATGCCTGAGGAATATTAATCTGTTTATAAGTTACTACCGTTATAAAAGCCATTTGCACAGGAGGTTGGTCCTATTCTGTTCCCATCATCACCCAGCTACCTTTATTTGCTAGAAGAAATCCGTCATTTATTGCTAGGAGCTGAGAATCAAAACAGAAAGAATGTTCGAACCCTAGAGACTTAGTATCTAATTGCAGCAACAGTATGGATGTTTAAAAGAGAAGGAAGAATAAATAACAATACAATTTTGCATGTCCTAAATTCCAAATGGAAGATTATCTGTCTTTCTAATTCTGGGGTCATACCAGCCAGCTCTGTGTTGGTTTCTAAAGGATTCCAAGAGAAAACTAACATTATTTAAATATGCAGATAATTAGTAGAATAGAATTTCAGAGGAAGGAACAATAGTGATGTACCTTTCGAAGGTTTCAGATTTCAAATTGCTTGCTCTTCCCTTGCTTCTCAATGAGGGAGAAATAGAATGGTTTCCATAATAATATAAAAGTTCCATTATTTGGGGTTCATTCAAATAAGGTTTTGCTATAATAACAAAATGATAATTAGATTAAAGAGGTTTGATTTTGAATTCAGTGACAACATTTTTACCACCCAAGACAAAGAAGGGCGAGTTATCTGACTACCTGAATCAACGTTCATGTCTTTTTACTGGCAGGAAGATTTGGCCTAAATCAATTCCTTATTTCACTTTGAAAAATGAGAGAGGGGAGTAGAGATAACTTTAGTTATGTTCTATGTATAAAACTATTAACAGAAGTCTCTGATTGAGTAGATTTAAAAAATAAATAAAATCTTACATTGGTCAAAATATTAAAGTATTTTATTTTATGGGTAGAACTTAGCACTGGAGTTAAATTTCTTACTAGCATTTTACAATAGTAAATGTAGATAATATGTCACTTTTAAGCATGCAGAACATCCGTCAAAATGAAGAGTTCAGGAAAACAGGAAAGTATAATGGTTAAATGTTCAAGTCCTGGCATTAATGTGCCTAGATATGAACTCCCCTAACATGAAAGTATGTCCTTCAATGATGTATTTTTTCTCTCTAATGCCCTGGTTTTATCATCTACAAATGGGAATGCAGCAGTTTAAATGTATATGTCCCTCCAGCATTTATGCTGAAATTGATCACCAATGTGATAGTGTTAAGAGATGAGGCTTTAGGAGGTGATGAAGTCATGAGGGCAGAGCCCTCAAAAATGGGTTTACTACCCTCATAAAAGAGACTGAAGGCAATGTTAGAGTCTCTTTTGCCCTTACATTACTGCCTCCAGGTAAGGACACAGCAACAAGGCACCATCTATGAAGGAGATGCCAAATCTACTGGCAGTTTGATCTTGGACTTTCCAGCCTCCAGAACCATTAGAAATAAATAACTATTATTATACATTACCCAGTCTTAAGTATTTGGTTATAGCAACACAAACAGACTAAGGCAGGGAATAATAACAGTGCCTTCTTCATAAAATAACCATAGGATTCAGTTAGAGAATATATGAGGAGGATGCTTAGCATGAAAATAACAATAAATGTTAGCCATTATTGATAGTCAATAATTTAGAATACATTTAACATTTTCCTTATAGTCTCATCTGGGTTAGTTTTTTTGGAATCATCTGGGTTAGCTTTTTAAAAAATTATAATATCTGGTCTTACCCCTAGAGATTTTGATTAAATTAGTGTCCAATGAGTTACAAGAGTTCCCCAGGTAATTATAACATGCAGCCAGAGTTGAAAAGATCTGGTCTAAATATCCCCAAGCAGACATGTAGCATTGCACCCCTCTGTCAGCGTCTAAGCCAGTCATTTCTCCAAACTACATTCTACGTAACACTATTGCAGCAAGTTGTTTCCTAAAAATAAATAAATAAATAAGAAGTAACTTAACATGGACAAATGCACAGTCAACTAAACTTGATGTTGTGTATATCTCTTAGAGGTTCATTTTTCACAATAGCAATTAAAAGATCTAAGTCCTGCCTTAAATTTATTTATTTATTTATTTATTTATTTATTTATTTATTTAGATGGAGTCTCGCTCTGTCATCCAGGCAGGCTGGAGTACAGCGATACAATCTCAGCTCACTGCAACTTCCACCTCCCAGGTTCAGTTGATTCTCCTGCCTCAGTCTCCTGAGTAGCTGGGATTATAGGCTCATGCCACCATGCCCAGCCAATTTTTGTATTTTTAATAGAGACAGGGTTTCACCATGTTGGCCAGGCTGGTCTCAAACTCCTGACTTCAGGTGATCCACCCACCTCAGCCTCCCAAAGTGCTGGCATCACAGGCATAAGCCACCGCACCTGGTCAAATTTGTTTATTTCTGATGAATTCAGATCTCCCCAAAATCTTTTGTAATAAGGAAATGCTTCCTTAAGGAATGTTTAACTTTCTGCTCAACCGCATAGGGGTAAGCATCTCCAATTATTAATCTGTTGGCTATAATATCAATTAATTAATATAGATAATCAATATACATATTAACAGCTGCTAGTCCTAAATACTGAGGATTTAAGGCTAAAAGGCACAGGGTTTAGCTATCTGAATTACGTATGGTCTCTTTTTTTTCCCCAAAATCACAGTTATCTTGACTTCACACAAGACCTACTACTCTATGCAAGCAAACCTGTCAATATGTATTCTTTAACATTTCACTGGGAGTCTAATAATGAACCAGGTTTCGAAATCACTAATTCATAACCTTTCATAGTAAACCTTTGAGCTCTCATCTATTTTGCAAAATAATCAATGAAGAAATCAAAGCTAGAGGAACCACTGACTAACCCAAGGAAAAGGAAGGAAACAAAGGATAGATGACAAAAGAGAAGAAGGAGGGCACCATGAAAATGCAGCAGAGCTGCCCAGTGTGTGTGTGTGATGCATGTGTGTGTGCAGGACTGTGAGTGTGCATGTGTGTGTGTGTTTGTGTGTGTGTGTGATGAGACCGATGGCATTGTATGGAGGGGGAACAGGAAACGAGGTATGCTTTGAATCTATCGTAGGCTGAGGAGAAACAGAGCTCTCTTTTATCTGAAAGTGAAGACAAACTCTTGGCCTTTAGCTAAAGATATTGAGAGAAGTGGAAGTATAGGGAAACTGCAGGAAGAATAAAGTAATGATAAACTTGGGAGCTGAATAGTTTAAGACAAGAAACTTCAAACTTAAATGGCCATAGGAGTTAGTTAGTTTGGAGTCCTCCATGTCTATGATTTCCATCTTTATGTTCATGTGCACCCATTGTGTAGCTCCCACCTGTAAGTGAGAATATACGGTATTTTATTTTCTGTTTCTGAGTTAGTTCACTTAAAATAACGGCCTCTAGGCCAGGCGTGGTGGTTCACATCTGCAATCCCAGCACTTTCAGAGGCCGAGATGTGCCGGATCACCTGAGGTCAGGAATTTGAGACCAGCCTGGCCAACATGATGAAACTCTGTCTCTACTAAAAGCCACAAAAATTAGCCGGGCATGGTGACAGGCACCTGTAATCCCGGCTACTAGGATTGCTTGAACCTAGGAGGCAGAGGTTGCAGTGAGCCGAGATCGCACCAATGCACTCTAGCCTGGGCGACAGAGCCAGACTACATCTCAAAAATGAAAAATGGCCTCCAGCCCTATCCATGTTGCCGCAAGGGCATGATTTCATTCTTTCAATGGCTGCATAGTATTCCACAGTGGATATATACCAAATTTCCTTTATCCGTTTTAACTGCTGCTGGACACTTAGGTTGGTTCCATGACTTTGCTATTGTGACTAGAGCTGCGATGAACATATACATGCAGGTGTCTTTTTTATATAATGATATCTTTTCCTTTGTATAGATACCCAGTAGTGGGATTGCTGGAAGTTCTATTTCAGCTCTTTGAGAACTTTCCATACTGTTTTCCCTAGAGGTTGAACTAATTTACTTTCCCACCGGCAGTGTGTAAGTGTTCCCCTTTCTCCACATTCACGTCAATGTCTGTTGCTTTTTAACTTTCTAATATTAGTCATTCTGACTGGTGTAAGATGATATCTCATTGTGGCTTTAATTCGCATTTCCCTGATGATTAGTGATGTTGGCCATTTGAATACAATGCTTTTAAAGGTGATGTCTTGTTGGGTCCCAGCTTTTACATTTTGGGGGTTCTTTAGATATTTTAACTCTTTGGTAATATGCTTAACCACATCTCAGATTAAAAGGTAAATTCCTAGATTTGATCCAGATAAATTCTCATGTCACTATTAGGATTTTGTGGGAAATAGGTATCTATTGTCTAAACATGAAAGTTATGGTTCTGAGAATACAACTTCAACTTAGAGAGACACATAAATCTCAACACTGATGTTGGAATTTGGGGGAAGAAAGCCAGATTTATGTAATGTTATGTATAATTTTCAAACTTCAGTTGTAAAGTTGAAAAATCAAAACTAATTTTAACCTCAACCTCTATGGACATCTAGTTTGAATAGAGAGATGTCAGTGTTGGAGCTACTCAAATTGGTTTGGGGATGCTGCCCCATACGTCCACAGAAATGGAAGCCCTGGGACATGGCTGCCCTCTTGTGGCTTGCAATTAAGCAAGCTTTGGAACCACTCACAGTGGTTTCACTCTGCCAGAAACGAAAGAATTTTAGGCAATATTGTGCCTGGGATAGGAGCAGAGACTTAAATTTCTGGGTAGTTCATGGAATCCACATGTTGAAATCGTGTTAGGCCCTGAATGTTGAGAAAGCATTAGCCTAAGTGAAAGTCTATAGGATTCCCAACCTAAAGTGATTGTGACTTGATTTCCTTGGAAGACTTCATTTAGAACCAAGTGTATAGCAAAGTGGATAAGAACGGGCATTTATAGCTGCAAATCAATAAATAGGTAAAAGTACTCCACGTCTGTGTTCACTATAAGCCTTTCATTGGCAGGCAGTAGAACACAGCTTAAAGAACAAGTCTTGTTCTATATCAAAGTTGAAGAAGAAACAAATTGTAGTCAAGATTTATTAAGCAATGTTGGACATTTTTGTAACCTAAAGAAATCTCTCCAATTCCTTCTGTGTCTACCTTGGTCATACACCAAAATCAAGTTTGAATGATGGAGCTCAGGGCCAAGACATTGGGAAGCACTGGGGAGGTTGGAAGGGTGTTCCAGTCTCTAGCAGCTTCTACAGGCTGATTCTCCAATCTTCAAATAGAATTCCCCTAACCTTAGAGCCATCCCAGCTTTAGATTGAAGACTGAATACCCCAATTTACTTTTATTTTGCATGAATGAATTGTAATGAAATTCTCTGTATGTAACTATCTGGTTGCTTCTAGCATTCTGCAGACACCAACCATAAATAAAATTAATTAATTAATGACGTAAACTGGGTTTAGTAAAAAATGAGTTGTAATTGTTATTTAAGGGATAAATAAGTGAGAGGTTTATTTATCCTCTCACTAAGTGAGAGGCATCAGAGAAGCTGTGAAGGCATAAAAATATTGGAGGAAAAAAGAAGGAATTTAGAAAACATTGCAGCTAGTTATGGATTAGAGTGCATTTAATTTTCTTGAACAGATACAGTGAAGATCTGAATTCTCTACTAGTGCTTGGGTCAAATGTAAGACACAATTTTAGAGTATGTATCTAGGTTGTAGAAGACTTACTGAGTTCCAACTGCTTCAGGCAAGCACTGGATTGGGAAAGTACTTCACAAGTGTTACTCCATATCATTTTCAAAACAACTTTATTAAGATGAGAGAGGTAACGTCCTTAGTCTCTCTCCTCTAGTAGGTGGCATAATCAAAATTTGAAGCTGGGTGTGATGGACTCTGTGGCATATGTTATTTCTACTACATGGGCAAATCATAAGTCATTCTCTGCTATGTATGTTTTTTATTATGTTCAACTAGGAGCAGACTTTCAGAAGCAGCTGACAGTGGCTATTAATTATTGTCAAAAGTAGCAGTATAATAAAAATTATTTCCATCTATATTTGGTAAACATTATTATTCAGGTAAACAATATCAAAAACCTAATTCAACAGGTCAATTCATGAAGCTACTTTGGCTGCATTTGGTATCTCACTCATCTTGATCAGCTACCATGATAAAGTATTTTTCAGACAACTAAACATTTCATAAGACATATATAAACTTATTTCTGGTCAGCTCACTTCCATTACTAATATATGCCATTAAATTTTTTTTCGAGACTAAACACCTTTTTCATGTTGTATAATAAAGCAATGACACATGTTGTAACAAGTACATTTTTTCAAGGGCTGGAGTAGATTCAAAGTTCCCTTTAAGGAAAAATTTGATCCTTCCAAAAGGTACCCTCTTTGCCCACTTCCATCTCTAAGTGGGCTGACCTTTTAAAGCAAAATACATTGTAAGTTCTTCACCTTTTACAACAGAGTAATAATTCTGCATCACCCTTATCTGATTGGTAAAGCTAATGGATCTCTTTTAAGTTAATAAGACAAAGAAATCACACACGAATTGATTTCAACTGCCAAAGCTTATTCAAAATTAACTATCCATTCACCTCTCTAGATTATCTAAGATTTATCTCTCTAATGAGATGCATCACCAGAAATCAACATGACTATACACTATTCTTGCATTTCCCTGAGGCAGTGTTGGTTGAGCATAGGTTATGTATAGACCTGAGGTCATATTCCAGCCTCTCCAAATGTTAAATGTGTAATCTTGAAAAAATTACTCTCCTCAAGCCCAGTCTCCTCACCAGTAAGAGAATTTTAGAAATTCAGGTTGGTTCAGCAAACAAATTTAGAGTACCTGTTAGGAATCATATTTTTTGCTGCAGTTAGCTGTACAAAAGTTTATTCATTTATTGGTCAATATGAATTTTGACCATACACTAGCACTGCCTTAAGGGCTAAGGTTAAATCTTTGAACAAGGCTGCCAAATTCAATGTCCTCATAGCCTTCAAGTTAGTAAAATATTCAGAAAACAAAAAGGAAATAAAGAAGTAATCCACTATAAACTTAGATAAGTAATGGAAACTATGAAGAAAATAAAACAGAATGGGCAGAGATTTTGTGGGAACATGGCTACTTTAGAAATGATAGGAAAGATCACATCCCATTTGACAGATAAATAGAGTTTAAGAAAGGATAAATAAGACATCGCTCTATTCAAGGAGTTTACAGTCTAGCAGAGGGAAGAGGGGCATCAGCACACTTTCAGTATTGCTACAGTAGAGATACGCATTTAGAGATTTTGGGGGGAAGATGTGCCTAAACAATGTAAAAATGCCTCATGTAATGTTATGCACAAATAGGTATTCACCAAATGTTAGTCTTCTTTTCTCTCTTTAAGATTTAACATGGTGCCCTTCTCCTTTAATCAATATAAGAAAAAAGTCAATTGAATCATCATGATTACTTCTTAAAATCAGAACATCTTTGTCCCATTAGATGTCTAAAGAATGGATGCTTTGTTTTTTTGAGAACAAAAATGTTATAACTCCACAGACTTACCTCTTCTTTTAGCTTTTAGTACTAAATATGGTGCTTGATTTTTGCCTGTAGCTTCTATTTCTTATTGTGTCTTTATTTCTAATCATTTCTATTGTTGTCTCAATGTCATAAGCTGTCTCATGTTTTTCTATATCTGGATAGGAAATAAATTTTGAAAATGTTCACCCACTGCTGTTATTTTTGTTTCTGGTATTTAGAGGAAGGGCTTGATGTTCGAAGTGGAAAAATCATGCTAGTATTGTGCTTTTCCACATAGGCAACCAGTACCTTGGATAAGATAGAGGCAAAAGGTTGTTAGATAAAATCACTTTAAACCACTCTGTTACTTTACCATCAGACATATGGGTGTTTTAAAACACATAATCTACAATAAAACCTTATTGATGCAATCTTATTAAAGCAGAAGGCAATACAAACAAGTAAGAAATTTGAAATATACACTATCTTTAAACACATATTTAATGTAGTGATTAAGAATATGACTTTAGACTTAGATACACTGAGGGTCAAAAACTGTTCCCTGCACTTACTGGCTCTCACTTGGGTGTATGTTTCAATCTCTCTGGGGCTCATCAGTACAATGTGAGAAATAACACCTACCTCATAAAATTCTTCTGAGACTGAAGACATTATAAACATTAAGCAATGTTTACAAACTAATGAAAAAAAATACCTGATACATAGTAAGTACCCAAAATAGAAATTATGATTCAGATTTAATATCTGTGTAATAGAACAGTTTGTGTCTACAATACACTATCAGAGAAAAATGAATATTCCTAGATTCATAATTTTGTCAAGAATTATATCAACCACCAGATTTCTTAGAACCCCTTCCACTCATAATTCAAGCTCAAGCAGCTTAACAGAGTTTAATTACAAAAAAAAATCAATCATATTTATATAGATTCACATTCATATAGAAACTAGGAGGCTAATTGTGAAAGAAAGGCCAAGGGAAGGGGGTTTTTAGTATGAGAAAATGGGAATCTGAGATTAAAGATCTGTCTTGAATTCTAAGAGACAGACATCATGTGAGTACTGTTGGCTAAAGAGATAAAATTGTGTACAAAAAACAAAACAAAACAAAAAGATCATCTTAACCCTCAGGGGCACCTGACCACTCAAGGAGAATGGCAGCATTTGCCAGAGAGTGAGGCAGATGGGTGGATTGGGATTGGCTTGACCTGGGAATGAGCATAGGAAGGTTCCAACAAAAGGAACCAAGTCTGGGGAAAGCAGTCCTAGTCATTGCAGGGATTTAGGCATCAAGGCACGGATCCAGGTTGCAAATCAGAGAATTAAGTAAGCCTAGATTCAGAGCTCATCTTGTAACCACTTATCTTTTATTCCATAGAAAATGACCTGTTCCAGAATCTAGCATGCAGTTAAATGGCCTCAGCAGCAAAATTCTCAATGAAGGACTGGGGGCCCAGTAGTTTACTATCTCAGTCCTTTTTCTCTTGCTTATAACAGAATACTTGAAACTGGGTAATTTATAAAGGAAAAGAATTTATTTCATAAAGTTATAGAGGCTGAGAAGTTTAAGATCAAGGGGCTTCATCTGATGAGGGCCTTCTTGCTGGTGAGGACCCTTGCAGAATCCCTAAGTAGTGCGGAGCAGCACATGAGGAGGGGGTTGAGCTTGCTAGCTCTGATCTCTCCTCCTCTTCTTGAAAAGCCACCAGTCCTACTCCCATGATAATTCATTAATCCATTGATCTGTGAATGGTTTAATTCCTTCATGAGGGCAAAGCCCTAATTTCCCAATTACCTCTTGAAGTCCCCACCTCTCAATACTGCCACATTGAGATTAAGTTTTAACATGAATTTTGAAAGAGACAAACATTCAATCCATAGCACTTATCATGGTACACAAGATATAGAACCATGAGATACAAGATATTAAAGCTCCTAGAGTGGCTGTTCTACAATGAAATGGGATACAGTGACTCTCAGTCATTTAGGATTTTATAAAGATGATACACATAGCAAGATCAGGTGTGTTAATTTTCCAAGTTTTCTGATGTCTATTATTTTTTCTTGTAATTTATGGCTCACAGGTTTAATTCCTAATTCTCTAATTTTAAAAATTGATGTATAAAATCTAAAGAGCTGGATTAGCATCAAAAAACAAAGGTAATACCCCTGATAGCTGGAATAGCAAGAAGTCTGAATTTTCTTTGCATTTACGTAGGTACAAAATAAATAAATAAAATTCCTAACCACCTGAAAGATTATCTTCTGCCTGAAGAATTTTGTGTTTATAATCTGACATTGATAAAAATCTCCATGAGAAGCATGTTTATTGTATCTAGTCCTTTGGTGAAGATATAGCTATAGACATGATGAATGGCCAGAGCAGGGAGAAATATCTATTAAACTAGTCATAGTTGACACCATGTTCCAGCACATAATGTTTGACACGTACTCACAGGTTACTAAAATGATTATGTACTCATGAGTGAATCCATGCTGACAACCCAAACTTTCACTGATGGAAAGGGAGCCTGTTATTCAAAAAGAGTGATTCAAACTTAGATCTAGGCTTTCAAGTAAGTATAGTGTACATTGATTAAAAAACAGGGAACTTTCAGCACTGAAACTCAATAAATGAATTGATAATTCTTTTTTGCTCTTTTTTTGCTGGAAGCAGTGAAATCAAATTAGATTTCATAAAAGCTTTCAGTGTAATATGATACAGTCTATCTAACTGAACTATAATTCACTAATTCAAAAAAAGATGTGGTAAGCAGGGAGGCCAGAAAGGTTTAATATGTCAATCAAGTAATAAGAAATATAATGATTTTTATATGTCCTGAAGAAAATAAAAGCAACTAGTTCTTCTTAAATGTTCTCTCACGCTGAATTTTGACTTTGGCTGTTGTCAACTTTTACCTGTTAACAGAAACACCTGGAAAGCAGCAAATGTAATTGTGCTTCTCTTCCTACTCAGAAGAAGTTTCTCACAGTATAGAGTTAGAGAGTAGCCCCATTAGAACCTCCTGAATTTTTTGAGACAAAGGTAAATTCTGAATTCAGGAGCTAAGAGTTCAAGGAACTCTGACAACAGATCTGAGGCCAGGGATACGTAATGGAAGATGGTGTGTGCCATTTGCATGGTTTCTGAATGGGCCACTCTGCAACACTGCCCTTCTGGACTTTTATAATGTATCTCATAGAACAAATGCTTGATGCCAACACAGTGTCAAAGAATTATAAGAAGTATCATTTTAGAAGTTTTAACAAATATAAAAATGACTGTTATTCAGCTAAAGAGTCATGCATTCAAACATTTCAGTATTTTTCTCCTACTACTGCATTTTAAACTTTGATGTGTTCAAAGCATGAGAAAATGAAGAAGAGTTGAGGATAGGCTAGTGTCCTATAAAAATGCACAGATCTCCTGTTCTTAACTACATTTTTTCGATCAACACAAATCAACACACTTTTATTACACTTACAAGAAAACTATGTACCAAGCAATCTGAAAGGGACCTTAAAAGTACAAAGAAGATCAAAATGTGGTTTATGCTGTAGAAAAATATTTGGTTAGTAGAAAAGAAACAAATGTAATTCCAAACAATGCAGTGATCTAATACACTATGGCAAAGGTCTATATGTAGGATCAACACCCTAGGTTGAACTCTATGGCTGTTCTGTGGTATTGTCATCTGTGAGAAGGCTTAGAGCAATTTGGAAAGTTGTAAATTGTTCTCACATCCCTTTTGGCATCTCTCTACCCTTTCTGGTGGTTCTCAACCTTGAAAATCTCTGTAATTCCCAACTGCATTCCACTTTTAAAATTATCCAATAGATTTCTTTTGCACTTAGAAGAATATCTAAATTCTTTTCTTTGGTTGATAAAGCTTACAAGATCTGGCCCCACTTTCCTCTCCAAGCTCATCCCACTGATTCATTAGACTTCAAACACACTGGTCTTCTAACTCAGTGCCTTTCAAACTTCAATGTCCATCACATCACCTGGGGGTCATGCTAAAAATGCAAATTCTTATTCCAAAGATCTGGGGTGGGAAACAAAATTCTTGCATTTGTAATAAGCTCTAAGGTGATGTTGATGGCACTAGTCCTGGGACCACACTTTGAGTAGCAATGTGCCAGAGGACCTGTGTTCATTCCAGACACCATCAAGCTACCCTGTAATTGGTAGCAATGCAACTCACCAAACTTACTCCCTCCTTGAAATCATGGTGTATGTTGCTCTTTCTGTCAGGAACTTGTTTTCCTTAGTTCTTTGTATGTCTAACACCTTTTCCTATGTAAATCTCAGTTCAAATGTCAGCTCCCCAGAAAAGCTGTCCTTAATGACCATATATAAAATGGTCCATCCAATCACTTATCTGTAATGCATCAACACATTTTCTTATTTTGATTACACTTTTAACCCTCTGAGGTTTCTTTACTTATCTATTGATATACTTGTAAGTTCTATGAAGCAATGGCACAGACATTACTCTTGAGCTCTCTTTCTCAACACATAAAGCATTGCCTAATGCAAAGGGCTGGCTTCATAGGTGCATGACTTATGCAATTATACTGAGTTCTCTGCTTGGCTTAATTAATTAACTAATCTGCTGTTGCCATCTGGAAATTCATGATTTTATCTTTGAACTTGTGTTTTGTATGTGAAGTCCAATTGGACAATGAAATATGCACGGGAGCTGAGGAAATACACTCAAAATATATGTCCTCTCCTCTTTGCTGCACCATTTTCACGTCACGTTCACAGTGCCCCATGAGTGCAGAATTCCAATGGACCCACATGTGTGGGCATGCAACAAGACTCAAAGCAAGTACAAGGTAAGTATGTTGCATTCGTGTCTGCATAAGTGAGGTGCTGACAGACCCAAGAGGCCAGGCTTTCTATTCAAACCAGAACTTGCTTCAAAAGCACAAGGTGTTGGTGTTCTAAACAACCAATTAGAAGGCAATGGTGTCCTAAGAAACAATAATGACCAAGTCACCCTTTAATAGTCTTTCTTTCTGCTACTTCACTAGCTCACCAATGACGTAGAAAATATGACATAAAGGGAATGCAGATAGGGCAACCCACAGTTCCTTTTCCTTTCAGTATTTCCTTACTCAAGACAAACATAATGAGTATTGGTAGAATGTGCACACATTAAGAAGCAAAAATGAACCAATTGAGTTAGTTTTATGTAGTGTTTTACTGTTTTATAAGAATGAAATAGATGTTTATACAAACTGTAAAATACAAATTGCATCGTTTGGCTGAATCTGGATACACATTAAATGCACTCATATTTTCATTCAAAACTGGCATGCCACAATATAAAAATAAATGGTAAAGGTGATATTAATAATTTAAAATTATATTTTTTAAAAAACAAGAATGTTTTTAAAAAACCCAGGATGCATCAAAAGATAGATTGCTGAGGAAAGAAAAGCTTTATATTTTAGTACCTTTATAACAATTTTCCTGCCTTTTGAACAAGGAAGCCCACATTTTTGTTTTCCACTGGACCCCAAAAAATTACGGAGTCCACTCCACTGATTCATAGAAGTACTTACTGAATGAGTAAAAGTTTTGTGCATTTACTATGTGGTTGGCATTGTATTAAACTCTTGACATAGATAATCTCTTTTTATCCTCAAAATAACCTTTCAAAATAGATGTTACTATTTAACAGATAAGAAAATTAAGGCTTAGAAAGATTAAATAATTTAGTCAATATCTTAAAGGTTATTAGTAATGAAACTAGAGTTCAAACTAGTATTCAGTTGTATAGGACCCCAAAGTGCAGTTTCTTGATGGTTTTGCTGTAATTCTTCCGAGAAGCCAGCCTCATTCCAGCCTTCCCTTTGACTGCTGGGAGTATTCCATAGTGGGTCCAATGTTCTACTGCAAACCAAAATGAATCACGAATTCTACCTTAATACAAAGAACTCTGAAAAGACTCCAGTCCTGTGTCCCCATCCAGATTATCACATGAATGCATGTAAATAATTCAGGATTAGATAGGTGCTGAATGCCAATTAATTCCAGAATTTCCTGGAGTATTTCAGGAATTTGTGTCTCGGAGACTGGAGAAACTTTCCGTCTAATTTTGACATCTTATTTAGCCCTCCAAGATGATGACCATTTCCCTGGTCTACATTAAAATCGTGTAGGTATTTCTAGCTATATTCTAGAGCACTAAGAAACAATGTCTCTCAGCAGTTTTAATCTTCATTGCCCAAATCTCCCTGGCAAATATGAGTACATCTTTTATTCATGGTGTTGAATAAAAACCTCTGCCTGGATATGAGTGGTGTTTAAGATATTTTAAATAATGTTCACATGGTAACAATATATTTGGAGTTTCTATTATCTGGACATTAAATTGCTCAATTAGAAGATGAAATATTGTACCTTACCCTTGAACATTTAGTATTAATGAAAGAAAAAAATCAGCATGTAATGGGCATCTCTCGTTTCTATTTTAGTGTTTATTAGAAGAAAGAATCTATTATTTAACATATTTGAGATTAAATATGTTTTACCATTGTAGTTTTTAAACCAAATATTTACTTTTAGTATATATTTTTTGATAAAAGTATTTATTAGTGTAAATCCATTTTGAGATCAGATGTGTCGTAATAGGTTCAGCATGTATAATGGGACCTAATCACAGGCACTTACATTCACTCTGTTGCAAGGTGCAGAGCTCTAGATAATTACATGGTAACACATTCATACATCATGCTTTGCACGAGATTTTCAAATACTTTTAATTTTGTTGATATCAACATCCTCAAATCTTTATATTCACTTTTCCTTCTTCAGTATAAAATCCATCAGATATACAAAATTTAGTAAAAGAGCTATTTGGATATCCTTTAATTTGGACTCATAGTTTTTAAAAATCACTTACTTGTAAACACTTTTCTAACTTTTAAACTGTACTTTTGTCTGTGAGAGGAGTCAGTTGCTTTTGCTCTTAATATAAGCAAAGAAATGACAAGAGAAAAACTGGTAGTTCTCTTAGCCTAAATTTTCTTATTTATAAATTGAAGACAAGTGGACTTAATGATTTCCAAAAGACTTTTCTTCTCTACAATTCGAGAAAGTTCATTTTTCTCTTTTAATACAAACCACACACTGCTGCACCCTTCCTTTTGTTTTGGCTGCTAATATTATTCGTGGTTATTTAACTTGCTCAAAAAATATATTAAATTACCAAATAATTCAGGCAAAAAAAAGTACCCACAGTCATTATAATCAGTAGCATTACTTTATATATACATATTTGTTTTGTTTTGATATTTACCTCCATTCCTCACTCCACTCTAGAGAGGAATATTGATATTGTGTGTGGTACTGATTTTTAAAAGTGTGACTCTCCATCTACTTTTGTCGTGTGATAAGAATTTGTTTTTCAAACTTTCGATGAATCATTTGATGCTTTACATATGTTTGCTTGGTGAAGGAAGGAAGAAAAAAAGGGAGGAGTAAAAAAAAGAATAAAATTTTAAGTTATCCCAAAAGAAGTATGAGGCACTTTCACAGATAATGTATTTCCAGTAATAACTTTTTTTTAAAAAAAAAGGCTCAATGATGACCTCAGAATTTTTTTTGTATATTTTGTTTTACCATGTGTGTGTGTCTTTTAGAAAACTGGAAATAAAACAAATACTAAAAGATAGAATAAAGAAAAAGAATATGGAAACAAATTATTTTCTCAAAACTTTTCAGACTAAGCTTCAAGATCATACAATATGACATATCAATGATAAATGTCCTTCCTCCATCTCATAAACTAAAACACGAAGTGTGCTTAGAAAAATAATCAAGATAATTTCCATCCATATTCTAAGCGTTTAGAGCAGTTGTTCTCAACCCTGGCTGCGCAATAGAATCATCTGGAAAGCTTTTAAAACATTTCTGAGCCGCACCTCTGATCAATTAAAATCAGATACTGGGTGGGACTGGGCATTCCTACTGTTTTTAAAGCTCCCTTAGGGATTCCAATGTTCGCTGGGGTTGAGAGCATAAGATTTAGAGTAAACCCTATTATACAGTGCAGTAAGAAATATGTATTTAAATTTTAAGTGAGAGGGCCATTTTTTATAAGAGTTTAAAGTCACCTTACAAAACTCATGATATATTCTGTCCATTTTTCAATGATGACCCAAACCAGAAATCAAAAGCACCTGAGATCATGCTGAGCCTGTGGGATTATGAGTCAGTGATCATACAGCAGCCTTTAAAAGAGGCAGTTCCTTGATGTGTGCTGACCCTCTTTCCACGGTGGCCATCTCTCCAGGTAAGCTCTGGAGAACCAAACCACCCTGCCTGGCACTGGCTCTTCTTTCAGCATTTTTTCCCCTCCTGTTTGAAATGGTTAAATTGAGGTAAAATGTAATATTCATGTGATACACTGAAGCTCCCCAGAATGGAAATTTTATTTCTTTGCCAAAGGAAACAAGAACAGTTTGCAGGCAAAATATTAAAATAAAATTCCCTACATTTTTAAATTTCTCTTTTATTTAGATTCTTACCAGACCAAAGTGAAATGTGACCTGCAGCTTTGAGATCTCTCCTAGAATGAATAATCTCCAGGTGTATTCAAAACCATTAATTGCCTCTGAAGGGAGCAAAATGAGGCTTCCCCAGAATCCTGTTATTTGAAGGAGAGATACTGAGCTCAGTGTTCGCTGCTTCAGTGAGTTCCTATGGCCAAGGTATTCATGTCGTGCTTAAACTATGAATCTTGAAAGGAATAACTTGGGCAGAGAACTTTGTTGTATTAGCATGAATGCACTGAAGGTCTTATAAAGAAGGTTGTTTGAATTACATGTATGTTAAACAGTTTCAGAAGAAGTGTTTCCACTTTAGATTTTTGCACAATAAAACCCAAACTGCAGTTTTGACTACTGAGCTGAGTCTTTTAACTTGCTTTTTTCAAAAATAATAAATCCCACTAATGATGACCGTGCAGCACTGTCACACCCTGACACAGTCTATCTCCTCAACCCCTATGTCATTAAAAGATGCGATTTACTTATTTATGATGATTAATAATAATGAAATATGTATGAAGAAATAAATTATACAAATGCTGCACTGTACATCAGAGGGAGAGATACAAATTGCCAAGTCCTGATTACCTGCACCCCACTACGAACAAGGGGCAGCAGAACATTTTCTCTTCCGCTGATTTTCCTCTGGGATTATAACTTGGGAAGTAGGATATGAGAAAGTTTCAAAGGTATTTTGACAGGCTCAAATTCTTTTTTAATTGTGGATTTGTAAAACTCTACTTCCCCCTACTAACACACCCCCAGCTTCTACTGTTCCTTCACATCACATTATTTAAGGCAGCCTAGAATACCTTAGTCAATGCCAGCTGACGGGAAGTGTCAAATGCTTTTGTCTCAGCTGACACAGAAATACCAGACACCCTCCTAGTGATTTTCCTGGATATCCATAACTTGACATGTGGGGAGTGTGTGCTGAGCAAGTTAAGTGAAACAGTGCATCTCACGGTAAACACTGTGGGTGGATGTGAAATGGGGTGAGGATGGTCACGAGGTGATTTGTTCTGAGGCAGATCATCACCACAGCATGTTTATTAATTCTTAAGCGCGCATGGTATATCTACTTCCTCTGGTTAGTAGCTTTGTCATTAAGGAAAGAAATAAGACATAATCAAACTCAAGCCCCCCCAAGTTTCACATTCAATAAACAAATGGATGACGTTTAAAAAAATAGAGACAATGTCTTGCTATGTTGCCCAGACTGATCTCGAACTCCTGAGCTCAAGTGATCCTCCTACCTTGGCCTCCTAAAGTGCCAGGATTACAGGCATAAGCCACCTCACCCAGTGAAAGTTTTAAAAATACAAATCATTGAGTGGACAAAATTTAAATGAGTTAATGTGTCTGCCTAAGCTGAAATTCCATAGATTTGTCACTGAAGCTACTAGAAGGCTGTAAGCTTTCTCTTGTCTGCTTGTCTCAGTCCTTCAGACACAAACAATGGCCTTGTTATCCATAAAAGAATTTTATCACCTTGTTTTCAGAAGACCTGGTAAAATTGACTGAGGAAATTCCCTATTTGGAAAAGTTGATAGGATCTTGGCAACACCTGGAACAAGAAAAAACCTTCCTATATATACTCTCTAATATGGTAACATCCCCAATCCATGAGATCCTCGAGGAATATGTATAACCATTTCTAACCAAATCACTAGGTGATTATGCCCTACAGGCTCATTGCTGTTTTTAGCTATTTCCAAAACCTTTGTCACATTAATCTTTCCATAGACATTATACACACACACAACAGATGTTCCTACAGATAAATTATGTGACAGAAAGAGAGACATGACACTTTTAGGAGATAAATATTAAACGAAGTCAAAACAAAATATGGAGCTGACAATCCTTATAGTCATTTGCTGTTGTAACGGAAGGTCTTGATTGTTTTGGATTTGTTTTTGTCAGATGGAGTTCATAAAAAATTCAGAAAATTCACTGTAGATGCAGTCAATTTATAACTGTATTTTTATTTGTGATTTTATTGATTGTCTGTCTCTCCATAAGAATGTAAACTCTTTCAGAGCATTGATAAATCTGGCTTTATTCATTGAGGTTTACCTAGTATCTCCGTGTAGTAATTTCTCAGTAAATTGAAACAATAAATAAATACAAATCTCACTAAGGGAAAAATATGAATCTTCTGTTTTACATTACTGATAGTTGTTTGAGAATTAGATTTAACAGTTGGAACTTCTAACACACACTCATCTGTCATCTCAAAGTGAAACTTGAACATACTATGAAAATATTCCACAAGAGAAGTAATAAGTATCGTGCATTCATCAGAAGGCAGTACTATATAAATAATATCTTTACTTGTATTACTTGTGGTCTCCCTTTCTAAAACATAGCATTTTAAAGCTCTAGTGAGAAACGGAATGGTTGGCTATTTTATAATTCATTGCAAGTTAAACTTCTGCATTTTTTGTGTTACTCTTAATCATTTTATTACTCAGATTTTGTTATCTAGACCACATAAAATCTGGCTCACCAAAACAAATTTTAAAAATAGACTCCTTGAAAGAAGAAGAGGTGCCATTTGACATAGGTTATTAAACTTACACTTGCATAGGATTTACTTTGGCTGACTGTCAAAAATGTAGATTCCCAGGTTCCATCCCTAGAGCCATTAGGTCTTGGGTGGGAACCAGGAATCTACATTTTTAACTAGTACTATACCTCAGTCCCTATGGATGAGGAAAGCACTCTCAAAAGCACTGCCCTAATAGTTTAGGCTTGAATTTGCCTTTTATCTGGAGGGAAAGGAATAAAAGTTCTTTACTGTGATTTTTGATTATGTAAGTTTTTCCCATTCTGCCATGAAGACCATCCTCTCTGTTAGTTGATGAAATTCTCCTCATAAAGGGTAATCAGTCTCATGGGCAGACTTTCTACAGATATTTCCTCATTTGAAAATGATTGGTTCATTTTCCTTTTCATAGCTCTGAGAAGAATGGGGGCTTGGATTATGGACAAGATAGACGCTGAAGTACATCCCCACTTGAGGAAAGTAAGCTGACCCTTCTAACAGCAGCAAACCAGGCCTGAGGAGAGAGGCAAGCAGGAGAAACCCTTTGGAAAGGACCTCCCTAAGGCTCTGAAAGGATTTTTTCACTTTCTACTTAGTAAAACTCATCTGTTGTGACGCTACATAAAGTCTATTCCTTCCTCTCGACAGATCATTACACTAGACAGTTTGATTGTTTTCCAGAGCGCTAATTACCAATTGAAAGGTTCACATTTATATATTTGTTTACTTAATTTTTGTTTGCTCCTCCAAATAAAATGTAAATACCCCACATGCAGGTTTACCTGACCTTTGCAGGCACACATGCATCAAGAACAGGTGGACATAGAGCAACAACATTTACATATCCTAAAAATAAAACTATAATCACTAAATTTTTTAAAATTTTCTGATAGGATAAAATTTAGACTTGAACCTGTTAAGGAGAGAATTAATAAATTAGAAACTAGTACTGGGGTGCTTTTACTTCTAAGATATGTAATTGTTGTTGCTGTTGTTGTTACTGTATTTGTTTTGTGTCCGTCTGTTCTTGAATCATATGCACCTGAGCAAGACAGTTAGGATTCCTGATTTCATGGTATTCACGTATTAATTGTGGATGTAAATAATAATGAAATAAACAAACATATAAATGTGAGGATTTTGAA
This sequence comes from Rhinopithecus bieti, assembly GCF_001698545.2. NCBI lineage: Eukaryota > Metazoa > Chordata > Mammalia > Primates > Cercopithecidae > Rhinopithecus > Rhinopithecus bieti. The sequence goes on along the minus strand of NW_016828776.1, from coordinate 969,614 downwards.
TGTAGGTTAGTGCTCTGGAGAAAATCAAACTGACTACTACGATAATTTGCCTGGACAAAGAGGTGTACTTTATAAAGGGTGGCACCAGAAGAGTTTTACAAAGTACAACAAGAAGAAAAAGATCTTCTCAGAGTCCTAAGGCCAGGTCTCTCTGCAGAGCTCTCTCCTGATGCCTCTTTCTTATCTAACTCAAATATCTGGATGTATTAGTCCATTTTCACACTGCTCTAAAGAACTGCTTAAGACTGGGTAATTTATAAAGAGAAGAGGTTTAGTTGACTCACAGTTCCACATGGCTGGGAGGCCTCAGGAAGCTTACCACCATGGTGGAAAGTGAAGGGGAGGCAACATACTCTTACCATGGTGGCAGGAGAGAGAGAGAGAGTGAGGGGGAAGTGCTACATTTTTAAACCATCAGATCTCATGAGAACTTACTCACTATCATGAGAACAAGGGGGAAATCCATCCCCAGGAGCTAATCACCTCCTACTAGGCCCCTCTTCTCACACATGGGGATTATAATTCAAGATTGATTTTGATGGGGACACAGAGCCAAACCATATCACTGGATCAGCTGGAGTCTGCTTTCATTGTGTGCTTTTTCTCTTGGATTTATAAATATGTATGGTATTATTTTTACTTGAATAACAAACACTTTGTATTAAAAATGGCAGAGGCCCCTGATAATTTTGTCTTCCTTAGCAAAGAACATATTAATAGCATAGAGGCTTAATCACCTTATTCCATTTAGAAGCTGAGCTGAGTTGAAACTGTGTTCATCCTGTGGTAATGGTTCTCTACCTTTGTTTTCCTCCAGCCCTTCTGGCATAGCCCTCCAGGAATTCCAACTGAGAGCCTGCCAGTAGCCTACCAGGGCTCCTCCCCTTCCAGATGCTGACCTCTCATCTTTGTTACTTCCACATCACAGATTGTCAATAACTCCTATATGCTTTGCAGAAGATTTCTGCTAACTACTTGGCCTCCAACCCCCACATAACTCGAGAATTTGACAAATGTCTTGAGAGAAAAGCTGATGATGGGTCAGGATCAGACTTCCCTGCTCAGTACATCCTTATCCCTCAAGTCTTTCCACTACTACAAGACACCAAAAGCTTTGCTGGTTTCTCTATCTCCTCTACCTAGAGAAGACCAGGTTCTCAGACATTAGCTATAGGTCCAAAATCAAGCCAGTTTTTCTTTTGCAGGGAAAAACTGGCTGAATAGTGTTAACTCACTTGTCTTCCCCTTTCTGGAATCTTGGCATTTCTAGTTTTGGTTGCCCTAGCAGCTCTCCAATGCCTTTAAACAGATGTCTTCTGCATTCTATTAGGCTTGTTCTTGGCTGAGGCCTTAGTCTGCTGGAAAATACTGCCACATACGCAGAAGTAGAAGTCTCTTGAGACATCATCTTTATTAGTTATTTATTGCCGTGTAACAAATTACATGGAAACTTAGTGACTTAAAGAAACAATAAGAATTTATTATCTCACAGTTTCTGTGCATCAGAATTCTGTGGGATAGGAGCAGCATAGCAGATGGTTTTGGCAAAGAGTCTCTCATGAGGTTGTAGCCAAATGTCACCCTGGGCTTGAGAATGAGCTTCCAAAAGAGTTCACCCTCATGACTGCCAAGCAGATGCTGGCTATTGTAAGGAAGTCTGTCGATTTGCACACAGGCCTGTTAGAGTATTTTCATGACATGGCAGATGACTTCCCCATAATAAGGGAAGCAAGAACATGAAAAATGGAAGTGTGCAGGTCTTTTATGACTGAGCCTTAGAAATTACACTCTTTCCTTTCTGCAATATCCTGTTAGTTACACTGCCCAGTCCTATTAAATGTAGAAGAGGATACATAGAAAACAAACATCAGGGAGCAGAAATCATTATCCGTAAGGTCTATCTAAAAGAAAATTATATTTAAAATAAAATTCTGCATATAGATAGAGAAATTTTAAAAGTTGTTTTGCTGCAGTAATGAATCATTACAAAATAACTACAAAGTTGTGCTTCTAGTGTTGGTTGCAATTCTGCTCCTGTCTCAAACACCTTCTTCATTCAAGGATCCAGGCTTGAATAGCAACCTCCTTCTGGAATACGCTATTCTGATGACAGAGAGAAATAAGAGCAAGAACCATAGCACACAATGGCCCTCAATTGTTTACTTAGATATGGTATATATCACTTCTGCCTACATTTCATTGAACAAAGCAAGTCATATGGCCAAACCAGATAACAATAGAGTATGAAAGTACATTCCTGTAATAGACAGGCACTGCTAGTATCATGGTAATCATGGGGATATATATCATATTTCAGGGAAGTAAAGAATGAATAATTGGGATCACTAATAAAATCTACCACAAGTAACTAGTATGCACAAAGCAGTCATATAATAATCAATTCTATTTAGAAAGGGTAGTTCAGCTGGGTGCACATAACCATATTTATAATATTGGCTTTAGTCTTGAAAAGAAGAAAACTGTCAAACCATTTCTACTTTTGAGGCTTTTAATTGTTTTCTCATTTTTAGTCATATTTCAGTGGAATACTTTGGATAATATAATGATTACCAATCAGCAATTTCACTTTTTATTCTACTTTAAAATTACATTTATTCTACTGTATAAATGAGGTATGAATCTGATCCAATTATATTCAAATGACATTCTAAAAGAGTATATAGAAAACACACTCTGAGAACAATCTAAAATGTTTTATAAATTATCTGGAAAGATTGTTAGGTATCAATTGTGGAAAAGATTAGAATCAAATCTTATAATTTTCTTATTATTTTCTAATAATTCGACATTACTAAAAAATTGATACTATAATAATTAATGACCTTAAGTCCTGACATGTAGAATATGTCCATTCTCTGAGACAATACGACAAAATTATTATGCTTAATACTATGCCCAGAAATATTATTTTTAGCATCCAAACTAGATTTTTCATATTTATAATTGTGCATGGAAACAATCTGATAACCATATTTTAAGACCATATATGCTGATATGGAGTTGCAGAACTGTGATGATCATAAGCCTATGTGTCTGAAAAGAATACATTGTGACTAAGACTTACACCAAACACAAAATAACACTGATTTCTAGTATCTTTTGCCAGATATACAGTTCTACCATCCTTGTTTAGGTATGCTGATTCGAATTTCTGTAAGAGCTGGGGTGGTCTTGTGAGTGTAGGAAGAATTCTATGTTAACATTGGAAGGAAGCACAAGAAAAATTAGAAGTTTTACAACATATGGAATGCAGTGACTTATCACTTGATAAAACAAAATTTAAGTGTTCAAGCCCTCAGTTATGTAGTTTGGTTCAGCTTCAGCTATAATTAAAAATGTTAATTCCATTCATGTTCTTGGATTCTAGTTTTCACAGCTTTCATAAAACTAATTCTAACTTTTATACAATTGAATGTCCACATAAGCCAGGCTAGCTAATACATATTTGTTTGCAAAATTGCTTTTATGTGGTACTTCACCCAAATACATTTTTTCTATCTGATATCTCAACCAGGTAAGAAATTGTTTTCACCATGCAATCTGTCCAAATGGCCAATTTTACAAAAATATTGGCATAAATTTTTCAGCATGCAAAACACACACACATGTTCTGAGTATGTAAAAATACGCATCTCTGGACATTGAAATTTACAGAAATTTCTTGCACTGCAATACTAATTGTGGCTGGAGACATAAATGCCAACACATGACCTTTCCTCCATTAACTCTAAATTCTTCAGTCATATCCTGACATTCTTTCTGTCCCTAACATTATATTTTAAAGGCACATACAGTGAATTTTTTTCATTTTAATTCATGCATGTAACACACAAATTATGTTTTTATAAGTCAAAATTTCCCATGCACTTACATCACAATTTTAGACATGATTGGACTTTACTTAGAAGTGGCAACTCACAATTTGAGTTTTGGTTTCTTTATCAACTAGATTTTGTTAACTAGGTTGGTCTGCAACTAATGCTGACATATAATTAGAGAGCCACTATTTAAAGTAACCCTTTTGAAAGTAAAAAATCACTTGAAACACAAGAAGTCACCCCTGTTTCATCTCTTTTGCAAGTTTTATTTTATTTATTTATTTATTTTTGAGACCGAGTCTCACTCTGTCGCCCAGACTGGAGTGCAGTGGCTGCAATTTCAGCTCACTGCAACCTCTGCCTCCTGAGTTCAAGCAATTCTTCTGTGTTAGCCTTCCGAGTAGCTGGGATTACAGGCACCTGCTACCACGCTTGACTAATTTTTGTATTTTTAGTAGATACGGGGTTTCACCATGTTGACCAGGATGGTCTCGATCTCTTGACCTTGTGATCCACCCACCTCAGCCTCCCAAAGTGTTGGGATTGCAGGCATGAGCCACCACGTCTGGCCTGAATTTTTATATATCAGGTTTTCTTACAAAGAGGGATACCTTTAATTTGTTTCATATACAACACAAATGCTTAACTTTCTATAATAATTGCTCTATTAAACCAAAACAATTTTCTACTATGCAAATGTTTAGTGTTAGTTAAAAGTAATGAAGGGCTGTCCTACAAGAAAAGCATTGTAATTAATCTTTAACAAAAGTTAAATTAATAACCATAATTAATACACACCATATTTTGGCTGCTTTATTATAAAAAAAAGGACACCCATATTCTCTTACTGTTTTTGATGAGATGAACTAAGAAATTCCTCCAGGGGATGAGTTTTCCCAATGTGCTTTTACATGATAAAATTTTTTTTCAAACATTTGAAAAACTTTATAGTAGGAAGCACTTTTAAAATACGTATTAGCAATATTCCAAAAGTCACTGTGGGAGCATTTCCTTCAAATTTCTGTGCATAAATCACTTTGCATGCTCTCTAAATATCAGAGGAAGAAATGTCAGCAAATAACTTCCCAAATATAAGATATTTTTGTAGTTAAATATTTCATTTCTGCATGAGTGGCCATGAACATCTATGAATTTACCAGGCATTTTTAGTCTATGTGGCACAATAATAGGTATATAAAATTGAATATTATATCTCAATCAGATAAAAGATGAGAGTAATATGAGAATTACCAACAAATTTAAAACATTTTATGTTCTTTTTATTACATTCAGAACTATAGATTAAGTGTCTCTAATATGTTTTCCTCTCTTTACGAACTTCAGGAAAGCAGGAATTATGCTTTATTACAAGCATCATATAAATGTTGATAATGTTGTGATTTTTAAAAATCTATATGATTTTGTAAGTATGTTTCTTTGGGACTCTGGTTCACACTTAAAACTTCTCTCTCTTTTACCCATGGTCAGTTGTCATTTTTTTCAATTATTAGTATTTAACAAATGTTTATATTATGCTCACTGTGTACTAAGTATTGATACTTCATATACTTACTTACTCCTCATGGAAACTACGTAAGGTGCATGCTCTTATTCTCCATTTATGTGAGTAAAAGTGGAGCACACAGTGGTTGGGTGAGTAGTGTAAGGTCACATAGCTAGCAAATCGAGTATATGGGATCTGAATCTCAGCCCTGTGGCCGAACCATCCATACTATGCTGCTCCTCCAATAATGACCTCAATTAAGTTGTGTACCTGATAATTGATTATTTCATTTTATGTTTGTTGGTGATCCAATAACTATCACAACATTTATTGAACCCAGAAGACACATCACAAACAGGTTGTCTAAGAAGTTATCAAAACCGGAATACTCGATTTCAAGAGCAAGTGTTCCAACTGCTGAGTGGCCAGGGAACCCACAGTTTCTGTAAAGAAATTGGAATGCATCAAGCCTACCTAGTACACAGGTATCATCAGTTATTACAGTACAAGCTAAAAGCAAAGCCCTGTTTTCTTTTCTTCACATAAGAACAACATACTCTTCCTATAAGGGAACTACAGCTAAAAAATTACACATTTCTTTTTCCCAAAGTTTCTTTACCTTGATTATCCTATAAATAGGAACAGATAGTAGTATTTTCATGTTATAGAAGGAAAAATTGAGACAAGGTGAGACCTTATTACAGAAAAGTTACTCAGTAAATTGGTAGGAGAGATTTTCAGTGCCCTATAAAGCACTCAAAAGGAGAAACAAAATAGCCTTAGTCCCTTTAGTGCTTTGGAAGCATTTACAGCCAGACTTTTTCCTATTTATATTTGAGAATATTTGTAATGATTTAGTAGGAGACTATTTTATTTCACCAGTATAATGCTTAAAAGTAGAGGTTAAATTGTGTGATTTCTGGGCACCAGAGATATTCCTCCAGCCCCTAAAAGCTGCTCCACTAGTTTTGTAACATTTATAATTCATATAAGTTATAAATATTGGCATCAATTGCCATTGAAAATTAGCATCAATTTCTTCAACATGCAAAAACATACATCTTCTAACCATGTAAAAAAGGGTGTGTGAAAAGAGAGGTAATATGGTAATACTAAACATTCTTAATAATTTACACTTGTGTACATTCTCCTGAAAGTTTATTTTTGGCGGGAGAAAACAACATAAGCTGGAAGTCAATGAGACACAAAGGTAAGTTTGCTCCAAAGAGGAACAGAAGTAAAACTGAGACAGAACCCAGAAGATGGTATCTAAGAACCCAAAGAGAAACTACCTCACTTTTGTTCTATATGAAAGAGAATTAAAGTGTAAGCAAGTCAAACCCAATTAATCTTTATTAATTGAGAAACTTCATTGAGAAAAAATGTTCACAGTAGTTTTAACTACATAAACCAACTTCAAAGTATTAGAGTAATAAATGCAAAAAACTCAAGATCGGTCATTCAAAACTATAAATATACTAAAGTAGTTGAACTTGGGTGCAAATCAAACCCCAGACCAGTGGCTTCTAAAAGAGATTGGATAAACTATGCTGAACACTGTTAATATGCAAAGCAAAACAGTTGCTTCTGAAACAGAAAGTGGGCCCCAAAGTGCTTCCATTGCTAAAATATAAAGGACTTCCCCAGGGCAAGCCTGGAGTCCTACACAAACTCTGCTTGGAAAGAGTTTAAATGTAGGGCGAAATTGTTGGCAAGGATTTTTCTTTCGCCTAATTTTTCATTGCAATAGATGAAAGAATAGGTTTAGTGTGGACCTAATAAAAGAAGCCTTAGATCTGGAATTCAGTCTGCAAGAGTAGCAAGTGATTTTTCTGGAATAGCAGTCTCCTGGGCATGTGAGCCATTCAGGAAAACACAGCAAGTATGATCATTTCAAGGCCACGATGTAGCAAATCACAGGAACCAGCGTTCCGCCTAGGACACACATGTGTCCTGATAATTGGGTTTGTATGGAAAAGGAGATGCAGTCCAGGACCACGGATAGAAAGATCTTGTTAGACTAGCATAAACAATATGCATTCCATGGTGAATCCTGCCACATTCCTCTACAGGCCATGAAATTTACTGAATTACAAGAATGCCAATTATTTGCTTACAGATGCTTAACCAGTTAGCATGATTATGTTAAAAAAAAATCTTTACTTCATCTCTGGCATAACAATGCGTTCAAGAATTTAAAAGATGTGTATGAGGAACTGAGGACTGGCAGCACGGCTTCTTTGTCTAGACTTCAGACTCTGAAAAAACTCGTTCATAAGATAGAATGACAAGCCCAGGAGTTACACAAACTGACCTTTTGCCTTTTGGGCTCCAGTCATCAGATTCTAAATTGAGCCACCAGCAGAAAAACACATGATATATCATTTTAAAGCCTTCCAGATCCAGTATTTTAGGATGATAGCTGTTTACTTAATTTGCCATTTAAAAATAATATCTATAAAGTATAAAAAACAATACCTGGCACATAGTAATTGGTCAATAATATAAGCTATTGTTGGGTCTCCGAAAACAATACTCTGAAATGAAGGCCTCAGAAGCCAAAGTTTTTCTGACCATCTCCTGCTCTCTTATTCTCAGTCCCATTATCTCTTGGGGATAGCCATAGAAATCTCTTTTTCCGGCCGGCGCGTGGGCTCAAGCCTGTAATCCCAGCACTTTGGGAGGCCGAGACGGGCGATCACGAGGTCAGGAATCGAGACCATCCTGGCTAACACGGTGAAACCCCGTCTCTACTAAAAAAATACAAAAAACTAGCCGGGCGAGGTGGGCGGGCGCCTGTAATGCCCACTACTCGGGAGCTGAGGCCGGAGAATGGCGGTAAACCCGGGAGGCGGAGCTGCAGTGAGCTGAGATCCGGCCACTGCACTCCAGCCTGGGAGACAAAGCGAGACTCTGTCTCAAACAAAAAAAAAGAAATCTCTTTTTCCCAAGGTGGGTCACAGAAACCAGAACCCCTTTTCCCCAAACCAGCATAAAAATCAAAAAATATTAACTAATTTTTCCTTCTACTTTTCTGTGTAAAAACTAGATGTAAAGAAATTATAAGATCAGGCCGGGCACGGTGGCTCACGCCTGTAATCCCAGCACTTTGGGAGGTGGAGGTGGGCGGATCATGAGGTCAGGAGATGGAGACCATCCTGGGCAACATGGTGAAACCCCTTCTCTGCTAAAAAAAAAAAAAAAAAAAAAAAAAAAAAAAAAAATTAGCTGGTTGTGGTGGCGTGCCCCTGTAGTTCCAGCTACTTGGGAAGCTGAGGTGGGAGGATCGCTTGAACCCGGGAGGCGGAGGTTGCAGTGAGCATAGATCATGCCACTGCACTCCAGCCTGGCGACAGAATGAGACTCTGTCTCAAAAAAAAAAGAAAAGAAAAGAAAAAAATTGTAAGATCTATCTTGTTTGATTGTAGTTCATAAACCCCCATTCCAGAGAAGACCCTACCCTACACCCAGAAGGAAGGAATACATGCTCAGAGAGCCCAAGAATAATCCAGGCAGACAGGCTCTGCTGGGTTTCCCTACTCTGTCTATTAGCATTAGATCATAACCGTTTTGTTCAATCATACTTTTACCTGGCTGCTCATACTTTGTTGAATCTAAGTATAAAAATGAACAAGTTTCCCTTTATCTTTAGGTCTTCATTCTAATGACTTCCATGTGTACATGTTATATGAATTTGTATGCCTTTTCTTTAAGGAGTCTGCTTTTTATGAGTTCATTTTTTGGTAAACCTTCAGAGAGCAAAGGGGAACTTTCCTGTTGGCCCTTACACTATTTATTATTACTGGAACAGGAACATACTGTAACAGATATGAGATCTTTGAGTTAATCATACTTTTTGAACAGACTTTTGCTTCATCAATACACTTTAACTAAAATGACACTATTTTTAGCTCCACATTCATCTTGAACTTTTATTACTTTGTATACTCTTTGTAGGTTCTCGTCTTACATATGTGTGAAATATTAAAAGGTATTTTAAAGTAGCAGTTAAGTTTGCAAATATGCTGTTAAATAAATACTCAAAATATTATGTTGTATATGGGTAATGTGGCAAGAGATAAGTTTTTCTTCCTTCTCCCATTTTCTTTCTTTGACCTTATTACGTGTGATTAAATCAGTAAAGAGTCAGACTTATGTGTGAACTCAGAGGTTGTGCTCTGAGAGTTGGTCAATTTTAGCAAGAGAACTGTGTAAATGTTTCAGAGTTGTTTCTTTTTAATAATTGGAAAGACTTAAACCTTCTCCTGCAAAGAATAAGTACAGTCTACTGCAGCACTTCCAATATGGAGCTGAGAGAATGATGCAAGACCTTGCTATATGACTTTCTGGATACTTACGACATAAAGCTAAGAGCAGACGACATGAAAAGGCCAAGTAAAATGTCAGAGAAGGCTAGGAGAAGGTATATTGGAAAGAAAATGGGCTTCAGGAGGCCTCTCCAGAGTTTGTGGCTTCATAGAGCAAATAGCGAACTATTTTGTAATATTCATTGGGCTGTGCCTTCATGTCAAGATTACTTCCTTTTTTGTTGAACTGTACCTACACATCTTTCTAGGTATTATGCACATAACTGAGGATTGACAACCGTAACAAGTCCTCATTTCAAAAACTAAAATTATTTTTTTGTCAGTAATTGTTCCAAATTTAGAAGTGAGAAAGCAGTCATTTCCTCACCATAAGCATTGTGTATTTTGCCTAATGACAGGGCTACATTTTGTAAGTGTTGTCTGGTAAGTATAATTTATTAAATGTATCAAATAATTGTTTGCAAAATGATAATAATTGCCTCTTGTTGCAAACGATGCTCACGGCAATATCAAGCTCTTCCAAATGGAATGATTTACTTCTGTTTTTCATTGAATAAAACAACTAGTAGGTTATCCTTAGACTGCTATTTCATGTACTGTATTTATTTTACAAAAGCAAAATTGTGAAGGGAACAATTCGCCAGAATCAAACGCTGTTCTCTTCATCTTTACTTTCCTTGTTGGCTGTGGCATTCACAATGTAATGGTTATATTGTCACTATTCCACTAGATTGCAATTCATTTTCCCCCATTACCCAAGAGCCTAAAAGCAAATTCCCAACAATACATTAAGAGGCGTAAAACAATTCTTGAAAAAAGAATTAGATTAGATATGAAGCAATACAGGAAAAGTTGGAAATTGGGAATTATACTTACCAAGTTGCATGTGAAGAAATGTCATTTGTGAGATCTACAAGGAACCTGTTGTAGCTGTTCGATACACTGTGCCTAGGATTTGTCAGGTTGCAGCATAGTTCTTGGATTCAAAGAAGAGAACCAATTTGTCTGCCGATGTTTATCCTTCTTTCAATCTACTAAGTGGATTTTTCCTGAATAAAAGCTAATGTTGAGCTATTTTATTCTCTTTTTGTGTGTTCAACTGAGTTTTCTTGGCTCATGAATATGCCTCAATCTTTTTCCTGAGCTTTTCCATACTTATTGTTGAATACTTAGTGAGCCATAATTAAATTTGTATTATCTGGAAAAAGAGCATCCAGACAATTCAGATACGAAAACCTACTCATAACCCATTGCCCTCGTTCTCTGCCTTTTCCCTTGATCCTGTTCCTAGAATATGCTAAATAGTAGGACAGTTGGTTTCATATTCTCATTGTTTTTTAAGTCTATCTGCTTTGTATTAAAGCCTCTAACAAGCAGTGAAATTACCTAAGAGGCAAAAAACAGAAGAGAGGAGGAAGAAATGCCAGAAATGTCTGAAAAAAATGAAACTTTAAAAACCTCAAAAGTTTCCTCTAAAGTTTTTTATGGTTTGGGTTATTTTCACCAGGCAGAGGGGCTCATTCTCTGTTTGTTTCTTTTATAAAATTCATCTAAGATTTTTTTGAAGGGAAACATTCAAGTATCTTTCAAAATCTCTGTAGATATTGTCATTCTATGTAATTTAACACTATTATTTCACACTTTTATTTATGATCATGTAACCTAAAAAAATACTAATAGGGAAAGCAAAATCTTCCCTTAAAGGCTTTCTTTTATTTTGATTTTCCTCTTTTCTAACCTTTTTTTTCCTTTTTTTTTTTTTTTGTCATCACACTCTACTCTTCAAAGAAAAGGAGTAGGACAATCAATTAGTAATCTCAAAATGATACTATGTCATTTACTTGGAAACTAAAACATTTCCAAATACTTTCCACTCTAATAATGGAATAAGACAATTACAGTTTTAGGAGTTCTATAACTCTCGTTGCTCTAGTGGTTTTCCAAATATTTTCATTATGTGATAGAAAATGGCTTTCTGCTCAGTACACCAGATAAATCTGACCATGAAGTTACTTGCAGGGTAACTGAAAGGTGTTGGTCTGTGCTTTTATTGCTCTATTTATAGAATAATGGCTAAGCCTAACATTACCTTATAACCCATGAATAAATTATGTAGTCTTATATTTTTTTAAAATCTGATTTCTTGATAGTGTGAGAAATGAAACTATGCTATAGCCCTAATCATAGACAACTATCTCTTCTCTGTAAAATCTGAGTAAAAACCCAAAACAGAAAGATCTGAGCTAGGGGTTCCCAGTTCTGAACTCTTAAAATTGGAGTGCAACTTTGTCCACCCTTGTTCTGCTATTATTCAAGGAGGTAAAAGGTGGATATGAGATATCTTCTCTACTCAAAAAATTATCCTCTTCATAGTCTAGTAATTACAAATACGTGTAAGTTGAGCTCTTTGTTATCCTTATGAGTTAAAAAAATGCAAAGTAATAATATTGTGAAAGTTTGGAAAAGGAAGACAAATTCAGACAAGAATTATTTGAATTGAATTGCATTGCTTCTAATTGATACAAGCCTGACAAAGAAGGGAGGAAAGGGGAAGGAACAGAATAAATTCAAAATTTTGTTCAGCCACTTATAATTTCTGTGATCCAAACAAATTACTTTTTCTGTATAGTGAGCATAATTTTACCTTGCAGAGTTCTTCCAGTAATTAAACAAGATCACATACACAAAATACTTAGCAGGCAGTGGTCATGCATTAAGTGACCATATTTTTTATGGAGCTCCCTGGTGGAATGCGGCTAGAGTCTTGGCCACTCACTTACTAGAATAGTACAAGGTAGTGATCTTCCAACTGGGATACGCAAAACCCTGGGAATACAGAAAACTCCTCCAAGGAGTCAGAGGCATGAATCCTCTTAAGAGAATCAATGTCCAGATCCTTTATTTCTCGATGAATTCTATTCTAAATTTGACCCGTTTAAGAACATTTCTGTGTTTGGTGAAGGCTGCACACCAGCAAAGTTTCCTTTCCTACTAACTTGTTTCAAATTAACTCCTCCAAGTTGTCAAAAAAAAATTCTTTTTACCTATCACAAATTTGCTATGTTGCATTTATCTATTGCAATAATGATCTGAGCTGTCAAGTAAGGGAGAAGTTGAAAACCTGTTATGTATAGAGTCCCCTTTAATCAAGGTAACATAACACTCCATCCATTCTACTAAAAAGGTACATTTCCAATACAAATCTACTTGTTATAGTTAGTGATAATTTATCAAACTCTGTAATTTTTTTATTTTATCAATTGACTATTACTAATAATATAAAAACAGCTCAATCAAAAAGAATGTTTAACCCTCAGAGCTTTATAGTTGAAAGAAATTATTTAAAGTTCAATTTTAATTTATATTCACATTTTTGATGCAGAAAGTATGAGAGGATGATCAATAAAAGACTTTCAAGCATGAAAAATGTTATATTATGATAATATTCTAGGGTAGTAGTACAATAAAAGTACAATTTTGAACAAAAAAAGAAGGGATTTTTCATGAGTTTTTTTAAATTAATGGTTCTGGGTAACATATCACCATGGCATTTAGATTCCCTTGGAAACATTTAAAAGCATAATCTAACAGTTACATTTTTAAATGATAATATTTACAATATGTAGAAAATTA
>NW_016828776.1:928775-953781 GCF_001698545.2 Rhinopithecus bieti | reverse complement strand
TGTTATATTATGATAATATTCTAGGGTAGTAGTACAATAAAAGTACAATTTTGAACAAAAAAAGAAGGGATTTTCATGAGTTTTTTTAAATTAATGGTTCTGGGTAACATATCACCATGGCATTTAGATTCCCTTGGAAACATTTAAAAGCATAATCTAACAGTTACATTTTTAAATGATAATATTTACAATATGTAGAAAATTACATCCTTCCCAGCCACTTAAACTTATTTTTAAAAATGTATAAGATGGTACACAGTTACAACATAATTTTCTGATCCATGTATGTAATACAAGCTAGTCTGCAGATCCCTGAGGCAGAGGTTAAGAGCATGGAACTTTCAAATCAGATAGAACAGGCTTTGAAATCGGTCTCCACCTCTTGATTTTTAATGAGGCAAGTTCAACTTAACCTCTCTGTGCCTCAGTTTCCTTTTTCTGTCATCATGTCCTACTCTTCATATCTTTAAATTTGAAGAATTTAAATAAATTTTAAATGAAATGAAATGAAACATCTTCCTATCTTTAAAATGGAGATAAGCATGATAGAATTAAATGAGATAGTGTATTGAAAGTATTTAGCCTTGTACCTGGCTTTTGGCAGCTATCATCATTACCATCTTTACTGCATATGGGAAAGACAAGAAAAAAGAGGCCTCAGTGCGAAAGAGGATCCAAGAGTTACACTGAAGACTTGAAGTAACATTTCTTCTAGGAGAATATATACAAATGGCCAACAAGTACATGAAAACATGTACATTATTAGCCATTAGGGAAATTTGAACCAAAGCACAATGAGATACCCTTTCATACCCACTAGAAAAGCTGGAATCAGGAGGGAGAGAGGGAGGGAGAGAAAAAGGAAGGAAAGAGAGAGGGAGGAAGAAAGAGAAAATAAAAAAGAAGGAAAGAAAAATATTATGTTAGCAAAAATGTGGAGAAATTGGAATCCCTCATACACTGCTGGTATGAATGTAAAATGGAGCAATGGCTGCAAAAAATAGTCTGGTGATTCCTCAGTAAGTTAACTATAGAATTTCCATTTGACCCAGCAATTCCACTGTTAAGTATATATCCAAAAGAATTAAAAACAGGTATTGAAATAAATATTTGTACACAAATGTTTGCAGCAGCACTATTCACAATAGCCAAAAGTTGGAAACAACCCAAATTTCCATCAACAGATGAATGGATATGGGTAAACAAATTGTGGCATAACCACACAATGAAAGAGTGTTCAACCTTTAGAAGGAATGAAGTTCTGATACATACTAGGATGTGTGTGAAACTTGGAACAGTATGCTAAGTGAATGGAATCATATGAAATATTCAGAATAGGCAAACCCATTGGAATTGTCAGTGACTGGGAGGAGAGGGAACAGCTGCTCAATAAGTAGAGAGTCTGTTGTGGAGTTGATGAAAATGTTTTAGAACTAAATAGAGGTTAAGTTTGCACAACATTGTGAATATACTAAACACTACACAGATTTGAAATTTTGCATTTCACATGTTGTATGTTTTATGGCAGCGACTCTTCAATAATGATAACAAAGATGGTCACTTACCCTCAGTGTTTCCTTCTTGTCTCCAGGTTTTATTAATGCCTTGAGAAGCACTGGCTATCAATAATATCCATGAAACTTTAACAGTCAAAGCATAGCTGCTGTCTACAGCTGTAAAGCCACACTCTAGGGAGGTTGCTTTCTCTGAAAGATGATGTATTTCTGGAGCCATAGTTATAGACATCATTCCAGATTGCAAAAAGATTACCAGCAGCGACACCATTTTGAGGACTTTAAAGGGGTCATCCTACTTTTTAAGGAGTAGGTGGAATCCTCTGCTTCAAAACAAGCTCTTATATCACATGAAGAGCTGAGGAAAAGAGAAGGAAGAGAGACTGATGGGGTCAGAGCATTCTTGTCCAGGGGGCAGGGCTTAGGGTTTTAGGAGATTTAGATTGGGAATAAGGACTTGCATAATCATTAAACAGTGACAATTGCCCAAACGTGGTCAAACTACTTACCTGGTTGCAGTCTGTGATGAGAGTTGGAGTCTCTGTGAGATTCCTGCATGTAAATTCCTGTTTCAACACTTTCTGTCTGGGTAACTTGAGGCAGGTTGCCTAATCTACGCAAGGTTCCATTTTCCTCACCTGTAAAATGAGGATAATAAAATCTACTCCCAAGAGTTTTTTGGGAGGTAAAAAGATACAAGGTAGTTTTCCCACAAACTTGTCTGAGAATGACAATCACCTAGCATGCTTTATAAATAGTAAATTTCTGGGCCCCATACCAGACATGGATCTGGATCATAGGGTCCAGGGAGAGGTCTGGGAATCATATTTTGAATGCCTTCCTGGAATGATACTTAGCGATCTAGTCAGAATGGGAAAAAATAGAGCTCTTGGTACATAAGTAGTCAAAAGTGTTATTTATTGTGCATATTTTAGATCAATATTTTGGTGGTTATGGTAAACATTTAAATGAGGTCTCCAGGAAATCAAAATAATTAATAAAAGATTAAAACTCATTCAAGTGTTCTTTTCCTCATATTATACAAACAACTAACCTGACCAATTTTTCTCTATTCAATAGACTAAAATTGAGAGGGAAAAAAACTAATAACAATTTAAGCTTCTGAAAAAGGTTATAACACTGTGGTTAATTAGGACAGCCATTTGAGGACAGTTTCTACTTGGCAATAAGAGAGGAGGTAGAAATTCTAACAGATAAAAAATATCCGCCAGCTCACTATTGAGATTTCTCATGAATCAATGACAATTTTAGTATTTTCAAAGAATAACAACTCATTGATCTGAAGGTATGTTCTTTATTTTACCAGTTTGAAAGAGAGTCTGATGTCCCAACTAGATCCAGTTAGTCCACCCACTATATTGACTTCTAAAATTTGATTGTGGGCCACAGTAAGAATACATTTTACATTGTATTTCAGATACATATGTATCTGGAATAATACCATTATGTATCCTTATAAGGTATTATGCATTTGGATATTTTCCATTTTCTTTTCTTTTCTTTTTTTTTTTATTTTTAGAAATTCTGGCTGCAATCCACTAATTTCTTTCACAACTACTAATTTGTCCCAAACCACTAATGGGTGGCAACCTAAAATTTGAGAAACACTGACCTAACATATGCATCAGAAGTGAGTATTTTCACCTTCTCACAAATTGTGAATAACAAAATGACTGGTTTGGATTAAAAATAAACCAGAGAGTCCAAGCAAGGTGGCTCACACCTGTAATCCTAATACTTTGGGAGGTTGAGGCAGGAGGATGACTTGAGCCCAGGAGTTCAAGACCAGCCTGAGCAACATAGTGAGACCTCATCTATACTAAAAACAAAAATTAGCTGGGTATGGTGGTGCACACCTATGGCCCCAACTACTCAGGATACTGAGGCAGAAGGATTACTTGAGCCTGGAAAGTCAAAGCTGCAATGAGCTGTGCTCCTACCACTGCAGTCCAGGGCAACACCCTGTCAAAAGAAAAGGAAAGAGAGAAAGGAAAGAAAGGAAAGAAAGAAAGAAGGAAGGAAGGAAGGAAGGAAGGAAGGAAGGAAGGAAGGAAAGAAAGGAGAGGAGAAGAGAAGAGAAGAGAAAAGAAGAGAAGAGAGAAAGGAAAGGAAGGAAAGGAAAAGAAAGGAAAAGGGGAAGGGAAAGAGAAAGGAAAGGAAAGGAAAGAAAAGAAAGACCACTTTGCAAATCACCAAAGAAGAAAGATGAATCAGTAATTTGGACTATAACAGAACTTAATGTTCTCATCTGGGTATTTCTGACTTACGTAGGCACAACCTGAAACTCTATGTAGGAAGCTATGTTATGACTACTTACAACTTTGAAGTTTACTTCAAAACAACTGCAAAACAACTGCAAAAGCTTATCCTTGTGTGTAGGCCTTCTTGAAAGTAAATTTGAATATCTGAAACAGCTTATGAAATTATGATCTGAGCAACGTGTCCTTCTGGGGGGAAATGGCAAAGGTGTGGAAAGGTTGTGCCTTTATTATTACATTGATAAAGAGTTGGTTCCTTTGTTTTATTATTTTCTCTTGTCCACTTTTTTCCTTTCCTTTCATAAACTGTTTGTCCTACGATTTGGCACTATAAGTTTCCAATATTATGTGATATCATTTGCCCTACGTGCTTTTTGCATTGAAACAGGAGTTTCCCGCATGTGCTTCTTCGGGTCTTACACTGGGTTTAGATATAAGTCAGATTCCTAATCTGGAAATGGAAGAGGGGAAAACCTACAAGCAGTAAAGAAGAGTCATCAACATGGGCTATAATTACATCTGAAAAAGCAGAAATAATCTTTTCTTTATTCAAATGTGAAATATATGGCAAATAAGATAATAAACTCTCTTTATTCACACCTATGTTTACCAAAACTTAACATTTAGCCGTATTTGCTTCATATATTTTTTAAAATCATTACAGCTGCACGTGAATCCTTCTATGTGTCTCAATTCAATCCTACTTCGCTTTGTTTTTGCAATTATATGAACATTGTAATAAATTTTATTCAAAGATGAATCCATGAAGTCTACAATATTGCATATTTTAAAGCTTTATTAATGGCACCTTACTACATACATCATTCTACAATATATTTTCATGTTTGCTGAACATTTTTCAATATTTTGTCAGCAACTTTGTATATGTAGCTCTAACTTACAAATTTAACCATTATATATTATTTCACATATGAATCGCCACAATATATTGTAAACCAAAAATAAAATTCTAAGCCCTCCCCACTGCTTCAACCATCTGAACTGCTTCAACCTCCTCTCGGCCAAGGGCATTCTAGAGTTAACCTGATAAAATAGTTCAGGCTGTGATGGAAGAGGGATCAGACGTGCCTCATTACAACCTCCAGCATTAATATCAACACAGGCCTTAAATTTGCTAAGAAACATGCACAATGTAAACATGTACAATGTAGCCTACTTGTAGGCTTCATCTGCATGATAAAACCTTGGGCTCCACAACCCTTTATTATAACCCAGATGTTCCTATCTTTTTTTTTTTTTTTTTAGACGGAGTCTCGCTCTGTGGCCCAGGCTGGAGTGCAGTGGCGCGATCTCGGCTCACTGAAAGCTCCGCCTCCCGGGTTCACGCCATTTTCCTGCCTCAGCCTCCTGAGTAGCTGGGACTACAGGCGCCTGTCACCTCGCCAGGCTAGTTTTTTGTATTTTTTAGTAGAGACGGGGTTTCACCGTGTTCGCCAGGATGGTCTCGATCTCCTGACCTCGTGGTGCTGGGATTACAGGCTTGAGCCACCGCGCCCGGCGTGATATTCCTATCTTAATGATAACTCTTTCAACCAATTACCAATCAGAAACATTTTAAATCTAACTATGACCTGGAAGCCCCTCTCACTTCTAGTTGTCCCACCCTTCCAGGTTGAACCATTGTACACTGTACGTGTATTGATTAATGTATTATGTCTCCCTAAAATGTATAAAAGCAAGCTGTACCCCAACTACCTTGGGCAGATGTCCTGATGACCCTGAGGCTGGGTCTTGAGTGCATCCTTAATTTTGGTGAAATAAAATTTCTAAATCGATTGAGACCTGTCTCAGATACTTTGGGGTTCACAAATTAATGCTGTAAAACATATTTAGGTTTTTGCCAAATTTTCACTATTAAAATGAATGCAATGACAATCTAGCACAAGATACAGAAATGCAGGATCAGAGGATATGTGTAACTTCACGTTTACTAGCTATTGCCAAATTCCTCTCCAAAATGGTGTGAGAATTTTTATTTCTCCATATCTTTGTTGATGAAAAGAGTTGTACTCTGTAAAATATTTGAAGGGACTTATTCTGAGCCAAATGAAAAGAGTTGAACTCTGTAAAATATTTGAAGGGATTTATTCTGAGGACTATGACCTGTAACACAGCACCCAGAAGGTCCTGGGAACATGTGCCCAAGGTTATCAGGCTACAGCCTGGTTGTATACATTTAAGGGAGTCATAAGACATTAAATCATATATGTGGGGTATGCATTGGTTCAAAAAGGGGGAACAACTCGAAAGGGATAGGGAGTTTATAGGTCATAGGTTCATACATGGATTCAAAGATTTCTAATTGGCAATTATTTGAAAGTTATTATCTAAAGGCCTGGAATCACTAGAAATGAGTGTCTGGGTCAAGATAAGGGGTTGTGGAGACCAGGGTTCTTATTATATACCTGAAGCCTTATCGGTGGCAGCTATTAGAGACAACAGATGATAAATATTTCCTATTCAGACCTCTAAAAGGGGCTAGACGCCCAGTTAATCCCTTTAGAAATGGGAGGGCCTAGAAGGGGAGAGATCTAGTTATGTTAGTAGAGATTCTTTACAGAAGCATTTTTTCCCAACAAGAGCAGTTTTGGAGGACATTTTAAAAGAAGACAAAGAAACATATTTGGGCGTGAAATATTTTGATTACCTTCTTTATCTGTCATGTGGTATTACACCAGATTCAGGTTGGAAAGTAAGCCATGTTATATAGGGTTAAATAAAACTTATCTGATAAAATTTTATGGTTTGTAGGAAGTGACTCCCCAGGCCCGTTAGACAGGAATTTGGACCAGAAGAAAAAGGTCAGAGTTTAGTCCTCATCTTGAACAACATTCAATATTGTCAGATTTTCTATTGTTTTCTACCTGTTGGGTATGAAATTATATTTCACAGTTGTTTTAAATTTGTGTTTCTGTAATGACATTTAGAATGGCTAAGTTCTGCTTATTTTTTATTCAGTTGTCTTTTGTTTTATATTATGTAAATATTTTAAATATTGTAGATATTCATTTTTTCAGATACACACAACACAAACACACGCACACATATCTCCCAGTTTTATCTTCAACTATGTTTTTCCAGTTTTGACTTTTAACTTTGTTTTCATGTCTTTTGTTATATAGAAATTTTACTTATTACTGAATTGATTTTATCCATAATTTTCTATATGGTTTATGATTTTGTGTGCCTGGTATAAGAAATGTTTCTCTAACTCCAATTTCAGTAATATAGTTTATTTTCCTTGAGAATTTCACAGTAAATTTTTCAATAAAGGAAACTTAACTTTGTGGTACAAGGTAGGAAATCTCTTTTTTTCCAATGCAAATCTGATAATATTTTATTGAATAACTCATTTACCAACAATTACATATAGTGTCACTTCCTTCATATGTGATGTATATTCTGGGTCTATTTCTGATCTCTCTATAGACACTGGTCTGTTTTAATATCCATGAGCCAATACTACCCTCTTTTAATTATTGTAGAAATATTTCTTCGTAGAAATATTTCTTCAAAATTACTTTGTACTTTTTTTCTTCCATGTGAATTTTAGGATCAGCTTTTCAAGTTACATTAAAAATGCGAATTGGATTTTATTACAAATGATAGATTAGTTCAAGGAATATGGCAATACAGTGGTATTTTGTGAGCATGATTTTATAATTTTGTGTTTTATTCTGATGTTTTGATGATGTTTTGCAACTACTCAAATTAGTTACATGAGAAATTATTAGGGAGTTTTTTTTTAAAGTTCCCCAGCATACAGGATTCTTTTTTAATTTTGATTATCTTTCCCTCTGATTTTCTAATTTAAGAACATGGTCTATCTATTATCAATCCTTTGAAATATGTTGATATCTCCTTTACGAAAAATGTATTTATTTGTTTAGTACAGACTTCTAATTATGTATATTAGTTAAAGCTTGTAATTTTGTTAGCTACATCTTCTACATCCTATATATAGAGAGGGAGTAGAGAGTTCCTGTGTACTTCCTGCCCCTACACATGCAACCTCCCCCATTATCAACTTTCCACAGAAAAGTGGTACATTTGTTACAATCTGTGAACCTGCACTGGCCCATCATTATCACCTAAAATTCACAGTTTACATTAGGATTTACTCCTCTTAGTGTTATACATTCTATGGCTTTGACATATGCTTATTTTCGAAAACTTTTACGATGGTGGGTATGTTAATTGTATCTGTGTGATTTTAATAGTTTTTATTTACAAATTTTGTAACACTATGTAGTAAATGCATACAGGTTTATGGGTATTATATTTTTGATGGATGTATTCTTTATTATGATGTAGTGTCCCTACTAATGCTTTTTGCCTTAAATTCCATTTTGTCAAATATTAACATTGTTTTATTTGCTTTCTTTTAGTTTGTATTTGACTAATATACCTTTTTTTCTTCCCTATCCCTTTTCTCTCACTTTGTTCTAAACAAGTCTCTATAGTCTCTGCATTTAATATGATATTCTCTGCATTATATTATGTAAGTTCAATACATTTATGTATAGTATGATAACATATATTTGGCACTTTTTTATCAATTTATTTTGTGTTTTCTAGCAATCATTATTTTTCTTTGCTTTTGCTTTTCTTCTTTGATGTTGTACTGATAGAGTTTTTCATTTTCTTCCCTGTACTGATTTAGAAGAAATGTATCACATTTAAGTAGATATCTATAAAATTTAAACAAAATGCTTAAGTACTAAAACATGCTTAACTCTGAATTTTCCTAAAACTTCTTAATGTTCTTCAGAATTTCAGCCCTCTTCCTGAACAAAACAAGAAATTTGGCTTCCATTAACAGTGCAATAAACACTTTCTGTTTGTTTTTTCAGTGTACATTTGTATTTATTTTATCATTTTAATGTAAAATTGGTGATTATTTTAATAGCCACAAGTTAATTAAATGCTGTTACCTATTTTGCAATGTTTATACTTTATTAATAGACTTTGGTTTTTAGAGCAATTTTATGTGCATAGTAAAGTTGAGCAGAAAGTGTAGAGTTCATGTGTACTTTCTGCCCCCACACTTGCAGCCTCCCCCATTATCAACTTCCCACAGCAAAATGATAAATTTATTACAATCTGTGAACCTAAATTGACACATCATTATCACCCAAAATTCACAGTTTACATTAGGATTTACTCTTGGTGTTATACATTCTATAGTTTTGACAAATGTATGACATTATAGTATCGTACAGAACAGTTACACTGCTCCAAAAATTCTCCGTGCTCTATTTATCCTTTCCTTCGCTAAACCCTGAAAACCACTAATCTTTTTTACTGTCTCCATACTTTTGCCTTTAGTGGAATGTCATATAACTGGAACCATACTGTATGTAACCTTTCAGATTGGCTACAATCCCTTCATAATACGCATTGAAGTTTCCTTCTTTTTTTTCCATGGCTTGATAACTCATTTCTTTTTAGTGCTAAATAATACTCTATTTTCTGGGTGTAACAGTTTATTTATTCATTCACCTTGGGGAGGACGTCTTGGTTGCTTATGAGTTTTGGTAATTATGATAAGGTTTCTTTAAACATCTGTGTCCAAGTTCCCATACAGACATAGTTTTCAATTTATTTGAGTAAATTCCAAAGAAGTGTGATTGCTGGATCCTAGGGTAAGAGTATGTTTAGTTTCATAACAAGCTATCAAAATGTACTACAAATTGGCTGTACCATTTTGCATTCCCACCAGCAATGAAGGGGAGCTCCTGTTGCTCCATATTCTAGCATTGAGCGTTGACAGCATTTTGGATTTTGGCCATTCTAATATGTATACTTAATTTACATTTCCCTGGTGGCATATGACATAGAGCATATTTTCATGTACTTGTTTGTCATCTATATATCTTCTTTGGTGAGGTTTCTTTTCAGACCTTTTGCTCATCTTTTATTGATTTGCTCATTTTCTTAATGTTGAACTTCAAGAATTCTTTTCACATTTTGCATAACAATCCTTTATTAGATATGTCTTTTGCTAATATTTTCTCTGAGTTTGTGGCTTGCCTTCTCATTCCCTTGACAGGGTCTGTTTCCAAGGAGAAGTTTCTCATTATAATGATGTCCAACTTGTCAATTTTTTTTTTATGGACCATGTCTTTGGTGTTGTATCTAAAAAGTTATCACAAAGCTCAAGGTCACCTGGATTTTCTCCTGTGTTATTTCTTGGATTGTTACAGTTCTGCATTTTACATCAGGTCTACGGTCCACTTCATTGTTGTTTTTTGTATGTAATGTTTTTCCTATGAGTTTATTTTTAGCAGCTCATTTAGAGAATGTGTGTGGAGGTAAACTATTTAAAACAGAAAATAATGTTATTTATCCCTCAGTTTTAAATAATAATTGAGTTGTGTATAAAATTATAATTAACCACTATCTTGAAAATACTATTTTGCTATTTCTGGTCCTATTTTTGCCATTGTTGCTGTCAGTTTAATTGTTATATTTTGTAAATCATCTCTTTTTTGTCTTATCACATTAAAGGTTTTCTCTTTATTTTTGGTATTATGCTGTTTAACCACAACACGTCTAGGTATAGATGTGTTTTGTTTTTTCTTGTTTCTTCTTCTGTTTAACATGTGAGGTGACATTTTGATCTCAGGTTTCAGTTTTTTTCCATATCTGAAATTTTTTTATCTATCTTCAAATATGATTTAACTATTGGTCTTTTCATTCCTTTCTTCTGAATTGCCTATCATACCTTTTTTTTTTTTTCTATTCTCCATGGCTCTGAAGTGAGATTTCATGTTATTTTTCTCTCTGTTTTGTTTGGTCGTGAATTTATTATTAATGCATTTCAATTTATCAATTCCCTCTTGATTGTATCCAGCCTACAGTTTACCCTATTCATTTACTTTTTATTTCAATAGTTGCATTTTTTTATTTCCAAGATTTATTTTTCTCATAAGTATATGTTTCTGTTTCATTTCTATTTGTTTCCTTTTCTTAACTTCTTCCACTGTTTATATAGTATTAAACCTTCCTTTGTTTCTTTGGCCACTGCCTATATAATCAACTTAAAAAGACTTTGTGAGATTTTTCATTATATTCTCCTCATATGAAGTAAATTTGTGCTTCACTTTTTTTTTTAGATGGAGTTTCACTCTTGTTTCCCAGGCTGGAGTGCAATGGCACGATCTCGGCTCACTGCAACCTCTGCCTCCCAGGTTCAAGTGATTCTCCTGCTTCAGCCTCCCGAGTAGCTGGGATTACAGGTGCCCTCCACTATGCCCAGCTAATTTTTTGTATTTTTAGTAGAGACAGGGTTTACCATGTTGACCAGGCTGGTCTTGAACTCCTGACCTCAGGTGATCCACCCACCTCGGCCTCCCAAAGTGCTGGGATTACAGGCGTGAGCCAGCAAACCTGGCCAAGTTTGTTTTACTGTCTTTTTTAGTGTAACTTTCTTTGTGTGTTTTGTAATTTTATTTTGCAGGTTGATTTGAATGGGAAAAAATGGTTGGATTTAGTTTGATTCTCTCTCTCTCTCTCTCTCTCTCTTTCACTTTCTATTGCCATCTTTCTTCACCCTGTCCAGCATAGAAATTTTGTAATTTCTCCTAGTCTTTTATCATCTTATCCTCAGTTCACAATTGGGTTTACAGTGGAAATTTGTGACTATTGCCTTGTTAAGAAGCAGTAACTATAACAGATCCAGCCAGCAAGCTATGAAACAACTGAGTTCATTTTCTAGACATGAGCCTATAGGAATGTTTCACCCCACGGCCCCTCCTTTTTCAACCCTGCATGTGTGACATTCCGTAAGGTGAAGCCCCAGGAAGATATTGGCAACAACTTTCCTGAGCTCCTTTCAAATGCAGAAGAGCCTCACCTTAGCCAACCGAAAGCCTGGCTTAAGACCTCATCTCTTATGGACTTTCAATCCATGTACTTTCAGGCTGCCACTGCCCACTTCTAACCCAGCAGGCCTGTGGTGTCAGCTTTATTCATTGCTTTGTGCTTGTAATCTCTTTCCAAACCTTGAAGAACTTTATTTCATTTTTAGTCTAGTTATGTATGTTAGGCTTTTGATATGGTTTGGCTCTGTGTCTCCACCCAAATTTCATCTTGAATTGTAATCCCCGCATGTCAAGGGAAGGACGTGGTGGGAGGTGATTGGATCGTGGGGATGGTTTTCACTATTCTGTTCTTGTGGTAGTGAGGGAGTTCTCACAAGATCTGATGGTTTAAAAGTGATGATTTCCCCTGCCCTCTCTCTCTCCTGCCACCTTGTGAAGGAGGTGCTTGCTTCTCCTTTGCCTTCCACCATGATTGTAAGTTTCCTGACACCTCCCTAGTCATGCATAACTGTGAGTCAGTTAAACCTCTTTCCTTTATAAATTACCCAGTTTCAGGTAGTATTTTTATAGCAGTGTGAGAACGGACTAATATAGCTTTATTATTTTTATCTATTTATTTGTGTTACAAGTAGAGCCAATGCTTCAGAACACTACAATAAAAACTAGTGGGAGAAGCATTAGAACTGCAAAATGCAAGGTACTCCAGAGTACACAGGGTCAGAACAACCTGTTTAGATATAAGTTCATCCCTTCATGTTCATTTTTTCTGCCTGTTCCATAAACTGATCCCAGACTTCCTCAAGGTAGACCAAATGAAGACACGTATTCCTCCAGGTCTGCTTACTATTTATTTAATTTACCTGTGACTTTTTCATTTTCATGGCATAAGTAATCAGCTCATTTAACCATGGGAACAATTAAACCAACAAAACTCAATTAAATTTTCTGCTCCATGCTGTCAAACTTTAATAGTATTTTAGTTTACCTTGCTCTTGTGATGAGGAAAATAATGTGATCATTTCCCTTAACTTGCCTATTTCATCACAATGACTTGGTAACCTGTACACGTTGCTGTGAAATCACTGGCTTACTGCTATCTAATTCTACTAACTAACTTTGATACATTTATTTCCTTTCTCTGATGTGATACTTTCCTCTTGTGATCAACATAATCCTATAATCTATGCAAATTCTCGTAGGAACAAAACTTGCAACAATGTCTTTTATTATTTTTGTAAGCATATCTTCCTAGGAAAAATGTGTTAATTCTTTCATACAAGCAGTTTTGAAAACTGATATGAGGTATAAATGGGAACAAACGTGACAATTATAACAAATATATTATTGGATATATTTTATTTTTGTTCCACACAAGATATCAATACATTAACTTTATATCCTATTAGCTCTTTCAATAATGTCAATAATTGATCATTGAATCTTTTTTTAAGAAAGAGGTTTTGTTTCCTACTAAAATTAATAAATATTCTTTTACTGATTTTTCTGAACGGGTCACTGTCATCATATGCCTACTAACTTACTGGATATCAGAGTCTTCCTCATAAAATGGATAGGAACATTATGAACATCACTGTGTGACTAAAGAAACCACATTATTTTTACCGTGTAGAAGAATTGCTAAGCTTTTGCCTCTTTTTTTGATTAATTTCATGCCTGACTCAGTCAGAGATTAGGCCTTGACACAGGTTATAATTAAATATTGAAATCATGAAGTGCAAGAATGTTTAATTTTTAAAATATGAGTTTTAATTTACCTCATACAGAGAATAGCTCTGGTCACCTGCAGAGATGCATTACACACTACATTGCCTAATGTAGGATGCCTGAATAAGGCTGAGCATACAGTTAAAGTAAACTAATGCAATTTACTGAACAGCAGTCAAATATTTATCCAGTTGATGAAGCAGACTTTATGTGAAACTCAGACAATAATTAAAGAGAAGCCTTGCTTAAAACATGCTTACTTCAATTTTCACAAATACGTTATATCCTTTCTGCATCTTCCATTTCCCTAAATATCTCTGTATACCTGAAACACACCATAGTGAGCATTCTATTTTCACAAATATATTATATCCTTTCTGCTTCTTCAATTTTCCTAAACATCCCTGTATACCTGAAACGCTCCATAGTGAGCATTCGGTGAAATTATATTGAACATATTTCCTGCTATTTCGCAGTATTTTAAAGCTAGAAGGGTTGATTGATTGCCAAAGCAGCCCAATTCTTCCTGTAGTTATACCTCTTGCAATGTGACTTTGCAGTGCCTCCCATCAAAGGTGGAGTCTTGTTTCCCCACCTTTTTAATCTGTCTGGCTTGTGACTTGCTTTGGCCAACAGAATGTGGCAGCCATATTGTTGTATCTGTTTTGCTTTCAGAGACTGCATGCTTCTACTTGTTCTCTTGGAACCCTGCCATGAGCATGAAAACAAGCCCAGGCTATGGAGGATGGGAGACCACATGGAGCCTATCCAAGACTGGTCAGCTTCCAGCCACCCTGCTATCTTACTACAGTTAGTCCTGCTGACATTGCCCAAGCCTAACCCAAGGTGCAGAACCACCCACATTACTTGTAGAAATAATAAATTGAGAAATAATAAATTATTATTGCTTTAAGCCATTAAGTTTATGATTGTTTGTTATACTATAATAGCTAATTGAAGTAGGATTTGGAGCTCTAATCTAACCTGTTCATTTTATAAATGAGACAACAGAGGCCCAGAGCAGCTAAGTGCCTTGTTCACATTTACACATTGTCAGTGGCAGAACCTGGTTTGGAGATTATATTACCCATCTCTTTAGCCAAAAATTTCCACTGTGCAATACAGCTTGCCTTTATCTTCCTCTTGGCAACAGAGACCAAAGGAAGTTTGCCAAGAGAATTGGAGTTTCAACATAATAAAATGGCATTTGTCAATAATGATTATAAGGGCTTTATATATGTTTCTTGTAGTCAGAATACAAATATTATCTGATAGTATTTCTCAGATACTTTTTTCTAAGTTATGTGAAGAGAATTGTGAATGACAGAATGAAGACTATTTTCAAGTGTGAAATAATCCTGTAATTTTCAATCATTGTGATATTACTATTAATCTTCACTTTAGGAATATTTCTCAAATGCTAAAGTTAACAGGGATCTTCTTAGAGTTTTATGGGCAGAGCTAAATTTTTCTCTGGATTTCATTGCATCCCAAATTATCATCTGGAAAATTACTAATATATGGTATATCAGAGTCATCCCTATATTAAATATTTCAGATGAGGAGCATTAAGAAATCTACAACTACTTAGATTATGTTGAATGCATGAACAAAGGTTAAGTCCATCATGTTATAGGATGGCATGTTATAAAATTCTGTTCTAACAGATTTGAAGAATAAAAAAAATTAAGATTTTTGGGCTTCTATTTAGAGTACCAAATATTTCTACTTTTGATCCATTGTACCTGCAACTCTCACACTCTATAGCATTGGTGTTCAAAGTTTAGCTGATCCAAGTCACCCGGATAGCTTGTTAAGTCACGAATTGCTGGGCACCACACTCAGAGCTTCTGATTAGGTAAACCTGGGATGGGGACTGAAAATTTGCATTGCTAACAAGTTCCCAGGTGAGGCTGCAGCTGCTAGCTGAGAATCTACACTTTGAGAACCTCTGCTTCGTAGTTTTCAACAATTGTTGAAATAATTTGTGGATAGTCCATGTTAAAATATATCTTACTATAATATTTTAGTGGGAGCTAAAGGAAGCATATATGAACTATATTCACAATTTACATTACTAAGTAAATTATGCAGTACAAAAACCTGTCAATCAAAATCAATGAGACAGTCACTACATTCAGAGTTTGAACAGCCCTGACTTTTTGTTGAGACATGCCCAGAATCTGCCCACAGACCAAGGGAGGAACTTGTCAAAAAAAAAAAGTGTAGTGTCACAAGGCCCATAATATTTGGAATGCAGGCAAATTAGCTCAAATGATCATCCTCCAAAGGGAAATAATTTGCTAGAGTTTTTAAAAGGTAAAGAAATGACTACTTCCAGCCCAGAGCCAGCTTTTTTTTAAAACTTAATGAGAATATTCACGTAACACTTTCCATGACAGCTTCTGCTTTCCATCACTCAACTCTTTGTGAAAATAGTCCATTTTGGCTTACTGACTGTATGTTTGGGCTTAATCCAAAATGAACTTCTTGAAAGGTTTTAAGAAATGGTTTCAGTTGTTTTAATTCCTGACTGCTTCAAATAAAGAAAACAAACTATAAAAGGGTAGTAGGACTTTAATTGCATTTTTTTGCATTTAAATATCAGATAACTTCCTAATGGACCTTTACATATCTATGTCCTCTACAGAAATCCCATACCTTCCTCAATTTGAAAAGACAAGTGAGATTAGAAAAAGACTGGCGGCTGAAAGTGTCCTGTGAGAAAACACACACAAAAGCATATGTGTGTTCCGAACTCTTGAGTATGCACATTTAAGAGGCGCCAGCCAACTCGATCTTTCTTCTTCTGGTAAACATGCCTCACTGGGTATTCAAGGAGCCCACTCCGTCAGAGGCCATGCAGTATTGTTTATAATTTTTATCGGTGTGGCTTTTCTCACCACCTACTTAAAAGTTCATTTTTTTTCTTCTTTTCTCTCTTTCTTTGCTTCTCCTTTCCTTATAAGAAAAAAAGGCAAACTCAGCTAACCTAAGGCATTAGACACAGAAGACGTTCTTCTGCAGACTATTTTTAACAGTCTCTCAGTTTACATCTTTCTCATCTTTGAAGCTGACTGTATGTATAGGGTAAAAGTTCCTGAGTACAGAACAACACACAGAGTGTATCCTGAAGCGGCAGGTGCCAGCCAAGGAAAGGCTTCTGAGACAAAGTTAGTCCAGTTCTAAACAAGCATAACCTTCCTCTTCCCAAATAAAAGGGTTCTTCAATAGCTGACGATATTCATTTTTTTAATGTTTAGTGACATCTTTTAATACCTTATAAACACTGTCTCTGTATTTGTGTTATTATTAGATATGTTTAGCGTCTTTTAATACTGGTAAGGTTATTCTATCCTATGTAGACCTAGAATTTCTAGCTGCAAATAGTTTCAACTTTTTCATGACTACTTCCCAATTAACTCCAACTCACAGTGATCCTTTCAACTCATGTGCATCTATTGTTGGCACAATTTTTTTTTTTTTTTTTTTTTGAGACGGAGTCTCACTGTTGCTCAGGTATGAGCAGAGTGGCACAATCTTCTTGGCTTGCTGCAGCCTCCACCTCTCGAGTGGCCTCCCCAGTAGTTGGGATTACAGGTGCCCGCCACCATGCCCGGCTAATTTTTGTTTAGTAGAGACAAGGTTTCACCATGTTGGCCAGGCTGGTCTCGAACTCCTCACCTCAAGAGACCCACCCGCCTCGGCCTCCAAAGTGATGGGATTACAGGTGTGAACCACCACGCCCAGCCGCCACCACTCTTTTCATATTTATTTGAAATGATCTTGTGGTTTTGCTAGCTAACTTTTTGTGGACATGTGTGCTATCTACCTAAATTGTAAGTGCCCTGAGGACAGAGACCTGAGGGAATCTGAGGTGTCACCATACCTTACACATGAAGAACACTCCATGACAATGTGCTGACAGATAGATTGGGATGGCTGAGTCCGCCCTCTAACCTGGGAGTGGGGATGGCTGGAATGAATGAAAATGATATCAAAACATGTAGAGAATGATTCCTTATCCTAGTTTCGGTTTCTTTGACTAAAAGCACCCCCAGGGCAGGAGGCTGGGGGAGGAGGGAAGAGCAATATGTAAAGAGCTGCAGTAATTACTCCCGGCTGAAGAAATGACGTGTGGAAAGAATGGCAGTTAAGAGGTACAAAGGGAGAAATACCTAGCGTGTAACAGCTATAGTCGCAGCCAAACAACCATTTTGGTGCCCTTTAGTGAGCTATATTAGTCTGTAAGGTAGGAAAAGGGTGGTACCCTAGAAGGAAAGGCTGACTTTAACACCAGGAATGCACAAACACATGCTGAGGTTGTGCAAGAAAAAAGCTGGAAATAGGTCAAGGAATTTCATTTATGCCAAGTCATTAGAAGACTCATCCTCTCAAGACACCCTTTGTACTATATGCCAGGAACGGTACCTGTTCTTGCCTGGCCAGATGTCCAACTGTCTCCTTTAGCTTTTTTTAATTTCTTGTTAGCTATATATTGAAAGAGTTTTCCCTTTTAAAATCAGACTGTTGTGATTACAGACAGAAGTCACTGGCAGATTTGCTAGTCATTTGTCTACCAAAGGGTCTAGCCCTTCTATGCTGAAATGTTCTTCAAGGAATAAGTGAATGATTACTATTAGGGGAAAATATGCATTCATAGTTATAATTAAGATAATCTTTTAAATTATTTTCTGATTTGCAAGCTTGTTCTTCCCCACCTTCTCACACACACATCTATTTGTATATGGCTTAGTGCTTATGCCATCATTATGTGTGTTGGAGGGTGATGCAGGTATGATATCTTGGGATTGAAAAGTTCAGGTCCAAGTCTCAGTTCTATCATTTACTATTCAGAAATAAATATATACACATATGTGAGTATACATATGTTTACTCAAAATTTTGTAACTGTCCCCTCGTTATTAATTTGCTTTTCTACATGTATAGTACTTTTAGAAAATATGAACTCATATCCATTTCCTACAACAGTTGAGTATATTATTATATACTATTCTATATAATATTTATATTGGTTGAGTCTAATATTATTATAGACTCAACTGTTTTCGTTTCCTACAAGAATTGTTGCAAATAAGAATTCATATTTTCAAAACTGGCTACATGCTAAAATAGAAATCTACACTGAAGCATGCCAACTGTTTAACTATGCAAATAAATGTCATAAAACAATTTAGAAGCCTAAATTAAGAATGTATCTAAGTGAAACAACTGCAGGAACAGAGATGAACAGAAATTAATTACACACAGGAAATTTGAACAGGACATCAACAAGAGCATGGACCATGAAATCTTCAGTGACCCAAACAGTTAAGAAATTGCATCCAAGAGCTATAACTTTCATCCAGAGAGTGAGATGCTTTCACTAAGTGTGATAGTTTTTTAATCCTCACATTCTGTCATGACTCAACCCATGTGGCTAGAGTGAGCAATGCTTACTGACTCACATACTAGTGTGATGGGGGTAGTTGTGGAGTAGTTATTATTCTGTCTGTGTGGATGGGTATTTTGAGATTTATGCAGCAGGTATGTGGGGAAAAAAAGATAAACATGGGTATTGGTCAAGGCCATCATGCTACACAACTATGGGAAACACCATTTCTACTATCGTGTGTGTGTGTAGGAGCATGTGTGTGTATCTCCTTCTTCCTTAAATTTGGCCATGAAGAGCAACAAGGCTATATAAGGAGGCCTGACTTGGGTTCTGGTTCTACCACTGCCACTTACCAGTTATGTGAACTTGGACAAATCCTCTCATCTTCCTGAACTCTGAGAACTCTAAGGTTTCTTAGTTTATTCTGTGTGCTGTGGAGCTGTTTGCCAATCTGGTGAAAGTTATGGATGATTCCTCAGAATGAGGTTATTAATTGCATAAAATAATACAGAATGTTGAGGAATCCAATTATTATTTTTTTCTAATGTAGTAATAAATGTGTTTATTATTCTATTAAATATCATTATCAAGATATGGGTCCCATAAATACCATAATTTTGAACTATAATGATGGTAAACAATATTTTGAGATATCTGCAACTGTAATGTGATATAAAAATATATCATATCTATTGATGACAAAATTATAGGTACCTATACTATTGTTGCTATTGATTGCTGACGTTCATTAAATAAGTAAATGCTAAATTTCAGTTGGGGGTTAGCAAAAATGAGGGGTAATTTTTTCCTGATGTAAGTTCAAGGACTACTTTTATTTTCTCTATGAACCACAAGTTAAAACCCATTGCTCAGTCAGGTGCGGTGGCTCATGCCTGTAATCCCAGCAGTTTGGGAGGCCAAGGCAGGCGGATCACCCGAGGTCAGGAGTTTGAGACCAGCCTGACAAACATGGAGAAACCTAATCTCTACAAAAAAAAAAAAAAAAAATACAAAATTAGTCGGGCATGGTGGCGCATGCCTGTAATCTCAGCTACTAGGGAGGCTGAGGCAGGAGAATCGCTTGAACCCAGGAGACGGAGGTTTCAGTGAGCTGAGATCGCACCACTGCACTACAGCCTGGGCAACAAGAGTGAAACTCAGTCTCAAAAAACAAACAAACAAACAAAATTGCTTTTTTTAAAAAAAGTATGCTTTAAGTTCCGGGGTACATGTGTACAACGTGCAGGTTTGTTACATAGGTGTGCATGTGCCGTGTTGGTTTGCTGCACCCATCAACTCATCATTTACATTAGGTATTTCTCCCAGTGCTATCCCTCCCCAAGCCCCCAACTCCCGACAGGCCCCGGTGTGTGATGTTCCCCTCCCTGTGTCCATGTGTTCTCATCATTCAACTCCACTTACAAGTGAGAACACGCAGTGTTTGGTTTTCTCTTTTTGTGTTACTTTCCCGAGAATGGTGGTTTCCAATTTCATCCATGTCCCTGCAAAGGACATGAACTCACCCTTTATATGGCTGTATAGTATTCCATGGTATAAATGTGCCACATTTTCTTTATCCAGTCTATTGTTGATGGGCACATTTATACCATGGAATACTATACAGCCATATAAAGACTTTGCTATTGTGAACAGTGCTGCAATAAACATTCTTGTACATGTGTCTTTATAGCAAAATGATTCATAATCCTTTGGGTATAGACCCAGTAATGGGACTGCTGGGTCAAATGGAATTTCTAGTTCTAGATCCTTGAGGAATCAATACACTGACTTCCACAGTGGTTGAACTAATTGACACCCCCACCAACAGTGTACAAGTGTTCCTACTTCTCAACATCTTCTCCAGCATCTGTTGTTTTCTTACTCTTTAATGATCACCATTCTAACTGGTGTGAGATGGTATCTCATTGTGATTTTGATTTGTATTTCTCTAATGACCAGTGATGATGAGCATTTTTTCATAAATGTGCTGGATGCATAAATGTCTTCTTTTGAGAAGTGTCTGTTCATATACTTCTCCCACTTTTTGAAGGGGTTGTTTCTTTCTAGTAAATTTGCTTAAGTTCTTTGTAGATTCTGGATATTAGCCCTTTGTCAGATTGGTTTTTACCCACTTACGTAAAAACAGGGAAACGGCATTTGCCCTCCAGAACTTACTGAGCTTTGCTAGGATAAAATTAGATAAAGTTAATTCAACAAATATTTAGTGGATCCTTTCTATGTGTAAGGCACTGTTTTAGGCCCAGGGATACAGCAGTGAACACAAGAGACACTGTCTAGTGGAATAAATGTTTTCGTTGTGAATGCCAGACATTAAATGTATATGTTGTGAGAGGGGATGGTACAGTGATAAGAAAAATAAACCAGGAATGTGTACAGGAGAAATGGAGGAAAAGTCTCTGTGCTAAGATGCCACTGGAGCAGAGACCTGAAGGAAGCACGGGACAAGGAACCATGGGGATGCCTGGGAGAAGTGTCTGTAAATAAGAAGTGTTGCAGCATTACTTTTCATCTGACAACAATCAGTGAGCAGGTGGTAAATTGAAATGTAAGCCAACATTACTAAGTAGGAAAATTAAACTATGTGGACTTCTTGACAGAATTATGAATTTATTCCATATTCACATATAAATTATTTTATATCCGTATTTGAAAACTTTGTTTCTAGGCCGGGCATGGTGACTCATGCCTGTCATCCCAACATTTTGGGAGGCTGAAGTGAGGTAGGAAGATCGCTTGAGCCTAGAAATTCGAGATCAGCCAGGGTAACATGGTGAAACCCCATCTCTAAAAATAGTAAAAAAAATTTAGCCTGGCATGGCGGCATGTGGCTGTATTCCCAGCTACTCAGGGGGCTGAGGTGAGAGAATGGCTTAAGCCCAGGAGGTCAAGGTTTCAGTGAGCCATGCTCATACCACTGCACTCCAGCCTGGGTGACAGAGAAGGACCCTGTGTCAATAAAGAAAAAAAAGAAAACTTTGTTTCTACTGTTTCATTATATATGCAGCTTTTTAGTGCAACTTGTTTTGTGCCAAGCACTATGCTTAACCAAATAAACTAATTTAATCCCAGTAACACCCTACAAGATAGAACCTACCATTATGCTACTTTACAAATAAGAAAATAGAAGCTCAGAGGGAGAAAAGTAATTGCTCAAGTAAATATATACAAGTATCAGGACCAAGATTTGAATGCAGTCAACATGATAAAATCTGTCTTCTTATCTATCATGTCATACCATTCCTTGAAAATGGATACTATTCTCTGACAAGAGAGCAATCCATCTTAGATATTATATTTTTAAGTTACTGAAGTGCTTCTGAAATTTTTGTTAAATGAGAAAACTTTGCATTGCATTCACTGGGGAAAATGGTCTAAGAACAAAAGCTAAGCCGTAAAGGAGTCAGAAAAGAAATTCCTAATTAGAGGAAAGACAGTCATTAGAAAACCCCTTTGGAAAAATATACCCGCCCATAATCTTTCTCTTTTAGTATCTATTTGTGATTACCAAAATAAATAAATAATTAAATTTTACAAAACCCAAAAGCTAATCAGAGATCCAGAAAAGACAATCTAAGACCTTTTACAATGCAAGGGGCAGTCCTGGACCCTTAGCTATAAGAGAAGTCTTGAGTGTGTTGAACCACAGGTTAAACTGAAAAGGCCCAGAAGTTTCATAAAGTTGTTAAGAGTAAATGAATAGAAAGAGCAAAGTAAATATTTTAAATCAAAACTTGCCAGTTTTAGAGAGAGTGAGATTAACAGTTAAAAAATTCAGATTCAACTTATAATTTATATTCTGCCTTAAATTATTTATCTTCTCAAATTTGTTTTCTTGATTCTAGACTACTCCTCTTTTTCAGGAGTGTATTGCAATAGCTCCAGTGAGAGATGAAAATGGCTGAAGAAAATCAATAACAGTGGAAATGGCTGGTGAAGAAATAAAGAATGCATGTTTAATATTGAGAGGCAAGGGAGGGTAGAGCATGGGTGGCAAAGGGGGAAGACCAGATGGCTTTAGTTTCTGCTGTGAATGGCTGAGTAGGTGGTGTGTTAGTTACAAGAAAGATAATGAATATGAGAGAAATATAAGAATGGTAGTAAGTAAAAATGTGGACATGTTGATTTTTAATTACTATTGGGAGATCCAGATGGCAATAACTAGTAAGCAATTGAATGCAAGTCAGGAACTCAGGAGAGACATCTGAGCTGGAAATAGAGTTCCAGGAATCATCAGCATGTGGACAAAAACAGACAATTAAACCAAAGATTTAAAGCACACCCAGAGGATGAAATAGGTAAAGGAGACTGCGGTGGAGTAACTAACTACTTGAAGAGCCAGCTCCCAGTATCAAATGCCATGGAGAAGTCAAGTAAGGCTTCCAAGTGAGGAGTTAGGGGCTGGAGGGGACAGTGCATTGAAGCCTTTGACAAAGCAGTTGTGTTGATGTGGCAGCAAGAAGTCTGAAGGGCATACAGTGAGAGGTAAATGCGAAGCTACAATTAGAATATAACTCATTCTATTTATGAACTTTATGGTTAAATGATAAGAAAAGGAGAGAGAGAGATGGTAGCTAGATGCCAAGGCAGAGTCAACAAATGGAGAGGTTGAAATTATCTTTAAAAAAAAAAACAAAAAAGACGATGGAGTAAGTGCCCCAAAGAAACAAGAGAGGCGAGAGTTTTGCCTGTCAAAATGATCAGAAGTCCAACTGGCGATGAGTAAGTGGGGCCAAGGAAGCTAAAAATCTCGCATTTCATGAGACATCATGAAGAATTATACCACGTCCTGTGCAGCTATCAAATGTCCTAAAGGAGACTCCTGTAAGTGAATAATCTGTTTTTGATGAAAATCTGTTGTACACATAAGCACAGAGCAGCTCTGTGTGGTTTTAATACACAGAGATTTTCTAGGAATACAAGTACTCTGCAATTCAAAGAAAAATTGATTTAGGTTTGTTCCAATTTTTACCAAGAATTAGTCATAATTTCAGAAATTCACAACATCAAGAAGAAATACAATTCGTGGGTTTTAAGTCACCAATAGCATGCATCTATCATTCTGTGTTTGTAGCTATTCCATTTACACAGATTCTACAAAGGTCAGGAGCCTTTGACTCGTGATATCATACATGATAATATACATATTGAAATACATGCTTTATTAGAGATTATTTCTGTTTCTCTTTTCTGTTAGAATTACGCATTATTTTGTTTCTATTCTCTGATCCCAATTGTTCTAGTGACAACCACATTGTTGAATAGCCTTGCTCCTTTACCTTCTCTCAGTCAGCTTCAAAATATCCTCTAATAGAAACTGTTGTGTACATCGGGGAACACCATTTGGTTATAAGTAGGGTGACCATAAAATGTACTTTTCAAGTGGGATGCTTTGGAGAATGATAGTGAGTATAATTAATAATTACTTGGAGACAATAAGAATGAACCGAGACTGTCCTGGGCACACCAGGATGTATGTTGACCCTAACTATATACTACAGGTGTGGTGAAGGATTCGTAATTATTTATTCATCATGGAAGAGACCAGACATTCTTGCTTATACAAAAGGGTAACTAAACACAAATCCTTGTGAGGAAACTACCTTTTGAGAACAGGGGCCATCATATCTTTGCCTCTCCAGCATCTGTTCAGTTCACATTTGGGAAATAGGGCTCAAACCTCAGGGAAGAGATTTGTATCAGCTTGTGGTTAAACAACCCACTTCATATCAAAGTCATCACTCAGTGATCAGAAAACTTTACACTGCTAATAAGTGGTCACTGCCTCCTCCAGCAGAAGACAACATTTAATAAAGTCACATAGGTAGTCATCTAGGAAATACCAAAGGTACTTTTACAAAAAGCAGGGGCTCTTCAAAAAATAAACGGGGGGCGGAGCAAGATGGCCGAATAGGAACAGCTCCAGTCTCCAACTCCCAGCGCGAGCGACACAGAAGACCGGTGATTTCTGCATCTTCAACTGAGGTACTGGGGTCATCTCACTAGGGAGTGCCGGACAATCGGTGCTGGTCAGTTGCTGCAGCCTGACCAGCGAGAGCTGAAGCAGGGCGAGGCATGGCCTCACCTGGGAAGCGCAAGGGGGAAGGGTATCCCTTTTCCTAGCCAGGGGAACTGAGACACACAACACCTGGAAAATTGGGTAACTCCCACCCCAATACCGCACTCTAAGCTAACGGGCACACCAGAAGAATATATCCCTCACCTGGC
>NW_016828776.1:910971-925911 GCF_001698545.2 Rhinopithecus bieti | reverse complement strand
GGGAGTTATACATGATATAAATGATGAATTGATGGGTGCTGACGAGTTGATGGGTGCAGCACACCAACATGGCACAAATATACATATGTAACAAACCTGCACGTTATGCACATGTACCCTAGAACTTAAAGTATAATAAAAAAAGAAAAAATAAAAAATAAGAAAAAAATAAAAAAATAAAAATTAAAAATAAAAAATAAACATACGAGGATTAACCTAGGCCTTTTCTGACAACCCAGCCCAAAGCTGGGTAACACTTCTCAAACTTAATATGCACATAGATAATCTGGAAATCTTATTAAAATGCATCTGCCAAGATGTTCTTCAGTAGGTGAATGGATAAATACATTATGACACATGTGGA
Organism: Rhinopithecus bieti; assembly: GCF_001698545.2. Lineage (NCBI taxonomy): Eukaryota > Metazoa > Chordata > Mammalia > Primates > Cercopithecidae > Rhinopithecus > Rhinopithecus bieti. Next base: position 925,547 of record NW_016828776.1, on the reverse strand, counting down.
CAATGGAATATTCAGTACTAAGAGAAATGAGCTCTTAAGCCATAAAAGGATATGTGAGGAAACTTAAATGCACATTATTAAGTAAAATAAGCCAATATGAAAAGGCTGCATACAGTATGATTCCAGCTACAGTAAATGACATTCTGAAAAAGGCAAAGTTCTAGAAACAGTAAAATGATAAGTGGCTGCCAGGAGTTGGGGGAAGGGAGGAATAAAGAGGTGGAAAATGGAAGATGTTTAGGGCAGTGAAACTGTGCTGTGTGATACTATAATGGTAGAAACATGTCATTATACATTTGTCCAAACCCATAGAAGGTACAACACTCACGCAATCTATAGACTTCGAGTGATTATGATGTGTCAGTTTAGGTTCACAGATTGCAACAAACGGACCAATCTGGTGCAAGGGTTGATAATGTGAGAGGTTATACATGTGTGGGGATGGGAGTAGATAGGAAATCTGCACATTCTGCTCAATTTTACTGTGAAATGTTCTAAAGAATAAAATGTATTTAAAGAGATAAATAAATAAAAGTAGGTTCTGGTTTGTATATGTAAGTGCAATCTTATATCCTGTGGGGTTTGTTATTGATGTTATTGTTGTTGTTGTTTAATTGATAAAACTTGTATATATTCATGGCATGTGACATGATGTTTTAATATCTGTACGCACTATGGAATGACTAAATCAGGCCAATTAGCATATCTGTTACCTCACATACTTATCACTTTTTTTTGTTGTGAGAGCATTTAAAATCTACTCTTTTCACAATTTTCAGGTACAGTTGTCCTCCGGTATCCATGGGTTATTGGTTACAGGACCTCTGTTAGATGCCAAAATCCATGGATGTTCAAGTATCTGATATAAAATGGTGTAGTGTTTGCATGTAGCCTATGTGCATTCTCCAGTATACTTTAAAACACCTCTAGATTGCTTATAATATTTAATTACTAATAAAATGTCAATGTTATCTAAATAATTGTTATACTGTATTGCTTAGGGTATAATGATGAGGAAAAAGTCTGTACATATTCAGTACAAATGAAATTTTTTCTAAATATTTTCAATCTATGATTGGTTGAACCCGTGGATACAAAGAGCAGGCCATATAGGATACGTTGGTACTAACTATAGCTACCAGGTTGTACAATAGCTCTCCTAACTGAAATTTTGTATCCTTTGACCAACATCTCCTTAATATCCAAACTCCCTTTCCCCCTGCTCTCCCCAACCCTGTTAATTACCATTCTACTCTCTGCTTCTATGAATTCAATGTTTGTTTTATTTTTTTAGATTTTACATATATGTAAGATCATGCAGTATTTATCTTCCTATACCTGGCTTATTTCTCTTAGCATAATATCCTTCCAGGGATGCCAATGCTGCTGTTCCCCAGACCACACTCTGAGTAGCAAAGGCCTTAGAGTACTTCAAATCTAGCATTGGTAATCACTTCTTGCTTTTAATTGTGTACTTCCTCACATTAGGCCAAGCACTCCTTTGAGACTGTAAAGTATTTCATTCATCTTTCTGTCCCCAGGCCTTGGCTCACACCTGGCATGGCTGTGTGCCTAGCATATGATAGTAGCTCAGTATAACTTAATTGACTGAATGACAGAAATCACTATCTTCTTACAGAACCATTAGCCAGTAATTTACTCCTCTGTCTTCCTTTAAGAGGACTTAGTAGATGACACTGCCTTGTTTTTGTATGCAGCACACCCATTCCTCAACAAATACATTTTCTTTTCAAAGATGATTTATAAACATAATTTACTTTTAGAAAACTTCCTAAACTGACTTAGGTGGCCTCTGTCTCCAGACTCTAGCTAGTAGGGCTTGCTCAATTTTATCTGTTGACTAGGGATGCTGCCTGGACCCAAACTAACAACCGCTCAAGAAACCACTCCCTGTGCCTTATCCTCCTGTAAGATGAACTTGGAAGAAAGTGAAGTGGAGAGGCCCATGTCTTCTGTAATTCAGACTTGCCCTATAACTCCACTGAAACTCTCCTGATTAAGGTCAGCAATGACAACTGCATCAATCAAGGTCTAACCAGAGAAGCAGAGATAGTAAGAGGTAAATATTATAGGATTTACTGCAAGGAATTGGCTTATGAGATTGTAATTAAATGGTAAATTGATTCAGAGAAAGTATGAAATCTGTGGAACAAGCTTTTGGGAAGGGCAGGCTGAAACTCTTGGGCACTAGTTGATGCCACAATCCCAGGTAACATTTCCTCTTCAGGGAAGCCTCAGCAATGTTTTTAAGGTCTTTCAGCTGATGGAATCAGGGCCACCAGGATTATCGAAGATAATCTCCCCTACTTAAAATCAACTGATTATACTTCAATCACATCTACAAAATACCTTCAGAACAATGCCTATAGTAGTGTTTAATTGAAAGACCGAGGATGGTAGCCAAGTCAAGTTGACACAGGAAACTGACCATCACAGCATCTCATTGCCATGAATAAAGATCCCTTTCCAAATGCCTTACTCATGTACCAATGTCTGCAGCTCTCCCATTGCTGCTCCATTCTTTCAACCCCAGAAAGTTGGAATGTTAGTTCTGAACCTGAATTAATGTACTTTTTTTTTTTCCAAAATAAAAGGATCCTTACTTGTCAAAAACAAAGCAAAGCAAACAAATGAAAATAAAATGATGGACCTTAAGAGGTACTAATAAGCATGGTAGGAGTGGCTTCTAGGACCTGTTCTCTCCCATTTTTAGTGTTAGAGCAATACTCCTCTCTATGAGCCTTAATTTCCTTTCTCTAAATGGGAAGGCAGCCTTAGGACACACTTCCCCTCCCTCCCTTCTTTTCCTCCCTCTCTCTTTTTCTCTCCCTTTCTCACACTCATACATACACAGGCATGAATGCTCATATACTTCATTTTCTGTCTTGTCTGAAAATGCCTTTTCAGCCTCTGTAACTCACTCTACTCTTTTGTCTATTAAGTTTTCGATGTTCTTCAAATATCCTTCTAACTCTTCATTAATCAACACACTCTGTGCATTCACTCCACAGGCCCCATAGGTTCCAACAACAACAACTCGGGGTGTTCAGGCTGGGATTCTGGGCTAGAAATACAGTTTGAGAGTCATTTTCCACTCCCCATGCCCTTACCCTTCACCCCTAAGAAACAAATGTTGTCTCTTATTCCTTAAAAATTTCTGTCTATAGGTCTCTACTTTTCCATTTCCATGGCTCCTGCTTTAATTTTATCTTCATAGTCTTTCTCCTGGTTTATTGAAATCATTCATTAGTATCTTTAAATTAATCTTATCCCCTCCAACCCCTTTCTCTTCCCTCATCACACAGCCTCCAGAGTTATCCTCCTAGAGCAAAGATCTAATTATTCCACTCCACTCCTTAAAAACCTTAAACAACACGATTTGGTCCCAAACTCCATGTCCAATCTCCTCTCTTGTTGCAAACCTACTACTAAACATCCCCTGGATATTCCTATACTTTTTTGTTCTCAGTGGCCTTGACTGTGCTGTTCTTTCTCTCTGTTTCTATATTCTTTTCCTCATGAATGGAAGCCTTCCCTTGGACAAAGTTAACATTCCACCCCTCGTGCCCACACAATGGCTTATATGCATTTCTGTTTTGACATCTATCACATTGTATTATGGTTCCTTTTTTTTTTTTTTTTTTTAACCAATCTGGCTCCTTCCACCTTCCCAGAGTCAAGCTTCTTGATGTCAGGATTTAAAGTGAATTATGCATCTATATAAACTCAGAAACAAACTAGTGGTCAGGTACAGAGTTCAAGCTGATTCCCTGTTTGTTAAATGAATGAATAAACTAATGAGTAAGTGAATGAATTAGGAAATACTATCTTTGCAGTATTGGATTATTAAATAAATTAAGCCTGCCCACAGGGGCTGTATATTCAGCATCTTTACCAGTCTTTGATTTGGCTGGTTTCAAAGTCTGAAGATCCTAACAAGTGAGGCCTAGGAAAAGTTAAAGAACTTGCCCTAGGTAGCCAGCTATTAAGTAAGAAAAAATATATAAAAATTTAAATCATAATTTCTTGCATTGTGGTTGCCTCTGGTAAGTGAAGAGTGAGAATAAATATCTAAGAAATACACTTTTTATAGAAGAGAAACTTCTCTATAAAATTCTTGTGAACTTCTTTTGTTAATGCTATACTGGAACATAAAAGATTCAGCACGCACTGGGGAGATGCTGCAGGATGCAAGAAGTTTAGAAGACGAGAGAAAAAAATAACATGAAGAGATTTATGCTGTAAGCCTTCCACTTCATTTTTGGTCTGGAGAGGAAAAAATAAATGCTTCTGAGAGCCATCTTTAATAAGCAAGTATTATGTTAATAATCCAATTTATGGATCAATAAACACTGAGGAGTTCTTGCCTGGTAGCATTAATAATATCCTTTCATCCCTGAGGGGGGGCACAGTCTTCTTAGATATCTTTTATTTAACTGAACTCAATGTAAGTAGAGATGACAAGCCTTGCGGTTAAATAGGTGGTCAACCACTAGCAGCTTTGCATAATGATGATAAATAAGAGGTGGAAATGTCAAATGCAGGAGGAGTATTCTTGAAGAGAGCCTCAGCAACTTCATATTTTCAAACTTCACTAATCACTAGTTTGATGAACCTGTTTGTTTAATATGATGCATGCCTCTGTGTTAACCAGGCATACCTTTGTGGAAGTCCATACTCAACAAAACAAGTCTATTTGACCACTTAGAAACACATTTGCATTTACATCTCCTCTCTGTGTTCCTCTCCCTCCTTTCAGCATGCTACACCATGTATTGTTTATGCACCCATGGTTCTGGGTGCTGAGTACGTGTGTGTGTGTGTGTGTGTGTGTGTGTGTGTGTGTGTGTGTTGGACTGATTAAGCATTTAGTATGCAAAAAACCATTCAAGTAGATTATCTTATTTAATTTCCTCAACAACCTTCTACAGAGGATGAAAGGGAAACTCTGGAAATGAAGTATCTTACCAAGCTCACACAGATAATTCGTGAGGTGGAGATTTGACTCCAGATTCAAAGTAAAAGAAAGACCATGTTCACATTTTTTCACCCTCCATTCCTATCACATAGTAGGGGCTCAACAAATATTTGTTGAATGAATGCATATGTCACAGTTGCGCAGTTTTCTGTGCTGTCCCCATAGGGAGTTCTGAAATCCTGGGCAATTCCAAGGCTGAACTGTTGTTCACTGACTGAAAGCAGCAGGTAAAGACTGTAGGGAGAGGAGAGTGGCAAATTCTAAGGCTGCTTGAAGGAAAGAAACCACTTAAAAAGGAACAAGTTTTCCCTCCTAACTGCTTTGAAACCTTGAAGGCACTACATCTTCTGGGCTTCTCACTGGGAGGGTCATCCAGCTGCTGGGAGCATCACTGAGTAAACGCAGGCCAAAAAGATTAATATCAGAGTCCCACAGCATCCCAATTTCTTACCTGAAACAACAACAACAAAAACACACCCTTGATTTGTTTCTACCCTTTTAGAAACATTTTATTAACATCCGTAAATAGAAACATTATGTTTTTGACTGTGAAACCCTGCATAAGAACTAAGTTTAAGCTATTTTTAAATTTTCATTGGTATATTGTAATGAGCCTGAAAGCCACCTAATGTTGCTTCACAGAAAACAAGCTGTGTGGCCTTGGGCACAGCACTTAGCCTCTCTGAGCTACAATCCCTTTAGCTGATGTTGCTTGCCCCACAGGGTTATTATGGAGGTGATCACATGATATAACTGAGAGACTTAGCAGCAGTTTGCAAGTGTTTGGAACCAGGCCAATTGCCAACTCTGTGACTTTGAGCAATCTTCTTTACTTTTCTCATCTGCAACAACTGGAATAATGTTATCTAGCTGATGGAATTACTATGATTTAACTACATGATGTATTTTAAAAGCATAGAAGACTGCCTAATGTTTTCTACGTGCTCAACACATGCTTGTCCACTCCTTTTCCCATCCCTTCCCCTCAACTCCTGAAAACTGAGTCTTCTGTCTTATCACTGTCCTTCCCTTTGTATGTAACTCCCTGAACCATAATCATGTCTCCATGGTCCTTTCCATACCTTACATTTGCTCATATCCTAATAACTCATAATTTGACTCATATGTCTTACTACTTTCCAGCTGCCCTGCCTCTACATCACACCTCAGTGCTGTGATGCTCACCAAAGGCATTCCATTATGAATTTAGACCAACTCCTTATCATCTCCAAAGCTCTCCACCCCATCTAAACTGAATGTCAAATATGTCTCTACCATTTTAATCTATGTCTGCCATTTTCTCAAAGCAAGCATTATCCCACTCTCTTTTTTTTTTTTTTTTCAATTTGCCTCTGGGTCTAAGATGTACCTCAACCCTTCCTAGAGTTCATATACCAATTATTGGGAGGCTTGGAACAAGAGGAATAAAAGAAATGTTCTGATTTTCTCTGGAAGTACTATGCTTCTCCAAAGATGTATCAGATCTTCTCCCACCCACCCTGTCCCTATCTCACTGGCTCAGATTTGCAGAGTGACTCTGCTTCTCAGGTGTCTGATGAGGACATCAGGTGCCTACATTTAATAGCATTCTATAATGCTGCAAAACAGCCAGGTTAAGTTTGTAGAGTATGCAGGGAAAAACATCATGCTGCAGGAATTCTCACTGTTTTGATTGTGTCTGGGGAAATTTCGCATAAAGTAAAAGAAGTAAAGCTGATGAAAGGTTGTAGAGGGCTTGTGTGTTTAATGACAGCACTCTGAATTAGATACTTGTTTTTTGTTTTAGGGGAAAAAAAGCCTGGAAATTAGAGATGCTATGTAGAATGTAAGAAGTGGCGAGACTTAATGAACTCATGATTGTGAAGGGACAGATTGAAAGAGCAGGTTCTAAAATGGGCTCAGACTTGGGCCTGTGTGATTGGCACTGGAGTAGTATTCCCCACAGGGACTACAGAATTGAGAAGAGAAGAGTGTGTTCTAGTAAAAAATTAAAACCTTGATCTTTGCCATGTTAAACACGAGGTGGTAATGAGACAGCAGGAAGCTACTTTGGTGAACCAGCAGGAAAACAAGAGTTAAGTGGCTGGAGAAGTGGGACATGCAGTGGTAAAACTGACTGGTTCATCAGATAATCATACCTTTCAATTACAGAGTATTAAGCTTTACATTTTACCAAATATTTTCATATACTTTATCTGAATCCTCAACAACAATTCTGCAAGGCAAGTATTATTATTCACTTTTTACAGATAAGGGGGACTGATATTCTGAGAGACACTTGCTTTGGCCAATGAACCCACTGGTAAGTGCTGAAATTATGGTAGGAGCTTAGGTGCCCTTTTTGCCAAGCTGAGCATGGCTTCCACAATCCCAAGCTGGCCCAGTTATGAAAGTTCCCTTGCTTTTTTTCCCTTTGGAGGTGGAATGGCCCAAGCTTTGTGGAACTATGTTCCCTCAAAAACAGTTTATCAAGTATAACTTTTTCCTAGATGAAGGTCACGTGGCAAGTGACCAAGAGCCTTGGTTTGTGCTTACAGAATTTCCCCAACACCCTCTAGCATACTGGGCGTAGAAGGAAAATCTATTCCCCTCTTCTTCTTGCCAGCAAAACCAGGCTTCACACAAGAAACCAGACTTAATCAGGTGACCCTAATTTAATTCTGACTGCTCTAAACCAATTCAGAGGGTCCCACTCCCTTTCCCTGTGATGACTGGATTGGGGTGGAGGTGCAGGTAAGGGGTGTGGCCACCTAGGAGGCACAGGTGAAGTCTGCAGAAAGGAGTTTCTTGTTTCCAAAAAGGTGATCAGGAAGAGGTGTCTCTTTTCTTCCTGTAGGAAGTACCATGTCTGAATGTGTTGCCAGAACTACATCTATCATTGAATATTCATAAAGGGAAATCCATTGCAATAAAGATGCCAGAAGCAACAATAAGTGGGAAAAAAACTTGAAGACTTCATGACATATTGAAACTTATGCCTTGATAGATCTTGAAACCTTTCCTACCTCTTGATTTACCATTAGGTGAAATAATGTATTTCCTTATTGTTTAAGATAATTTGAGATTATTTTATCTTGTAGAAGATAGATTCCTAAAAGATATCATTAGCTTGAGTTTTGACTTTTGCAAATTAATTCCCAGACTTTTGACAGATTAAATGACCTGAATATGAAGTTTTTCCCAGACACTTTTACTGGGAGACAAATTTTTAATTTCTCCTCCAATACAATCAACTATAGATATTTTTATCAAGAAATTACCACACAAATATGGATGTAACTAGGTTATTATATTAAACAAAGTACAATTCTAAAGGCAGATTTCCATTTCATGTAATTTTACATGATTTTATTACCTTCATAAACATACATACCAAGCTAATGATAGATACCAGATATCTAACTAGATAGATAGCAAGATAGATATAGAGACTCCTAGTCTCTGATCCATTCTTATGGGTCTGTAGGAACTCAGCATAATTTTATAACCATTTTTGTGAATGTGCCAGAACTCTTTTTGTTCTCAGCCTATAATTTAAAATAATGTCCCAAGAGACCTGATTTTTCTTTTTTCTTTCTTCATTCCTTACACTGTCTCTTTCTCTGTTTTATCAATGCCGTCTTAACAAACATGAGTGAATCTAGAACTATGAGCACAGATAAATGCTGTCAAGAGGGAACCAATGGACTACAGACTGCTGAGAAGCATGCCTAAGATGAATAGTTGCACCTCTCTCAGGGGACTTAGGAAAAGAATGTCACTCCAGGAAAGTGCCTGCACATTGTAAGTGCCCTTACAGAGCACAGAGGTTCCAAACACTTCATTTTATTCAACAAACAGCAGATTGTCTCTATTCAGACTTGCTAAGATGTTAACATGCATAAAGGGAAAAAAATAGAAATAAAATCTTATTCCCTGCACCATCCAAATGACTTTTGGTGATGCTTAAATAACAGCCGATGGCTATTTATACTAATTCCATTGTCAAATCTAATAATGTGCCAATTTTATATTGTATAGATTCACTTGTATTAAATGTAAACAGTGTCTGTGAGTGATGTGAATGCATTATCATGATGTAAGTGATATTCATTATATATGAATTGCCAGCTCTGCTCTAGGACCTTATGGTAATGAGATGTTGCTTTTCTTGAAGCTTTCCCAGTGAGTAACCATTTTTAATAAATAAAATAAAATATGGATTTCCTAGGAGAATTCATAGTTCTTTCACTGATAGGAACATTTTTAAAAAGCAAAGCATGTATCTCAAAAGTAGAGTCCTTCGTATTGCTTAATCTGGAAGCTATTTCTGTCCTGTTCTTTGAAGGTTTTTTTCATTACAGCTGCCCACCATGGTCCTTTTAATGGGCAAGGTTGGAGGCCGAATGGCTAGATTATATTGTTAGGATTTCTCAGCTTTTGGATTTCCCTTGTTGGCTTGGAAGAAAAAAATAGATTTTATTTCATTTGAAATGTATAAATAATGCCAAATTCCTATTTGAAGTTGTTAGACTGTGATTACCAGTAGAACTATAACCTTACTTATGCAAATCACCAGAGTTCATGGTAAGTCTGACATTTACAGAATTAATGAACTAAATAATTAAGTGACCTAGTAAGCGAATTGGTAAACCAGAACTATTAATCTTCTAATGAATTCTTTACTATCACTTAAATAATAAATTTTTTGCATAATTTTAAAGGATTACAGTAAAGAAATATTAGAATAAGAAACCCATTATGTGAAGGAACGTTACTTTTATAAATCCATCATTATGTCTCTTTTTATTGAATTCATTTCTATTCAGGTTTAGAAAAGTGGCAATTTCTATATTGGCGACTAACAGTCCCCGACTTCGAAGTTTCTTTTTTCCCCCTCACTGAGACAGAGGGTTTAGGATCATTTACTGCTTCAAAAAAACCACAGCCTAAGATGAGTAATTAGCATACAACTATAATTTCAGAAATCCCCTATTTGATGGTGCGCATCACATGTTTCAGAATTTCCAAGCTCTTGTAGGTTAACTAGCACATAAAATAAGGCCTTTGCATTGGTTCTCTTCAAAAAGCATTTCTCTATTCTCCACAAATGACTATCTTTCTCTTCAAATATCTTACCTTTCTCTTCAAATATCCTTTTTTAAAAATCACATCACAGTGGTTAAAATAACTATACTGAACTAAACACAACCAAAATTTAGAACACTGAAATGTCCAGGGTTATATCAGTCAATAATGAGAGGGAAGTGACAAGATTAAGTTGGGTCTTTAGTATCCACACTAATTGCTTGCAAAGGACTCTCCTGGGTAGAATGAAAGATAAGTGAATAATAAGTATTCAATACCTTCCACTAGAAGGAAAAAATTAAAATGCTTAAATAAAAAGAGAGAATAGCAAAAGAAACACCTACAATGGTTTTCCCAATCCATATGAAAAAAGAAGCTGATTATGACTTAAATCAAACAATAAATGTTTACCAAACAAGTATTATGTATTGTCACTGTGCTAGGCTCAACAGGACATACAGAAGAAAAAACAGATGCAGTCCACGAACTTGAAGAAATTATAATTTAAATGGAAAGGGTTCACTGAGACACACAAAACTAATATCAAACTACCTTATGATAATTAACAATAGTCCAAATGATTGCATACAAAATTGTTTCGCACAAATTCTACATTTTGCAGTTTGTTAGTGTGGGGAGATCAACTCAAGTGGCTTTAGTCAGCAGATATTTTAAGCATCTGTGAACCTCTATTTCTGGCTACATATCCTGCAAATCTTCCTGATAGAAAATATCTAGAAATACTGCATACAGTATAATTGTATTCTTTTAAACGCAGAGCTGAGCTTACAATAACTTAAAGAAAATTCTCAGGATCCAGTGATTTCAATGTTGAAATCCAACAGAGGATTTCAAACCAAAGTAGACAATGAAGCTGACTCAATGGGTGCCCTTAAGAAACATGCCAGTTATGATCACCAATAACCTCCTAGTGGTGGGACGATGCCAGTCTCCACAGAAAGTAGACCAGACAGCTGGGATGAGATCCCCACATAGAATTGGGACCTACAGAGGACTATTCAGTCAATGAAATTGTGGACTAAGAAAAAAACCCTCCCATTGTCAAATGTAGATGGAAAAGATTTTCATCTAGTCCTGGGTTTGGGGTAAAGTCTTCACTGAGAATTTGTAACTTTACTTGGATTTAAGGATCAAGTTTATTCTTCCTGCTAAGCTTGGTAAATCTCAAACCAAGAAGTAACATAAATCATCGCCAGGTTGATAGCATTCTAGGACAATTAGCCGAAGCAACGTAAGTTCTCTTGTGAGAGACTTACCTTTAACCGATGTCCTGAAAGATCCCCCAGAAGTAGAGGAAATAAAGTTTTGAATATAGTGAAACTTGAGCCATAAAAAATATTAATTTAACAGAAAAGGTGATGGTGAGGTCCCAGGAGGTAGAAACCATGTATGCATCCTCAAAGTGGGACGGTCATGTGGTCCTGGTCCTGGTCCTGGAATGCTGAGAAGAATAAGCTTAGCAGAGAGTAAATGGTAGAAATGGCTGCTCTTTTGTTCAGTTGGTGAAAAACTTTGCATTTTAAAGAACTTACACCATCAAATCAGTGAAAAAAATTCTCCAACCGACTGGTATGTCTAACAATGGCCTTAGTTCACTTGACCAATCTAAATGCTCATATTAGAGAAATGGCTGTTGATTGGGCAGGTGGGTTTCTAAAAATGAAATATGTTTGAAAAAATTATTTTCCTCTGGCCACATGTTAAGTATTCCACATGTATTGAATATTTTTCCTACTTCTTGGGTTTGCTGCTCACTAAATTCATGATTAGTTGGACCACAAGCCAAACAAGTAACAGGAAAATTATTTGCAAAGATAATTGAGAGCCAAGTAAATTCAGCACCTCAGACACAGCTCTCAAGCTTAGGTATCTTTAGATTTTTGACCTAAATTACTCAATCTCTACAGACCAGGGCTTGGGACCACTAAGTGTGTTCTTGCTCTTTTCTATGGTCTGAATGTTGGTGTCCCCCAAAATGCATATGTTGGAACCTAATATCCAATATTAAAATATTAAGAGGTAGGAATTTTGGGAAAGTGAATAAGTCATGAGGGCTCCACTTGCATGAATGGGATTAGTGTCCTTATAAAAGAGGCTCAAGGGAGCACCCTTGCTCCTTCAGCCATGTGAGGACAAAGCAAGAAGATGATATAATTGAAGCAGAGAGCAAGTCCTCACCAGACGCTGAATCTGCTGGCGCCTTGATCTTGGACCCCCAAGCCTGTAGAAATTTCAGCAACAAATGCCTGTTGTTTATAAATTACCCAGTCTAAGGTATGGTTATAGCAAGCTGAACTGACTAACATCCTCCAAATTGCTCTTACTTTTTTTTGTGAAAGAGTAAGGAGAGGACAAATGACAACACCTAGCTTAATGCTTTGCACATGGAAAGCGCTCAACACTGTTACATTAATTAACTGTTACTGTAAACTCCTATCTCTCAGAGCCTAAAGGAAAGTCAGGCCCTTTAATACAAGGACCTACAGGGGAAGATTCGTAAAGTAAGATCAGGCAAGACAGCAGAGAATCTGCCAGGAGCAATATCCCCATGTGGATTTTGTCCTGTTGTAGCCAGCATGAACTGGACACTCCATAAAGCTTTGTTAAATTCAAAATATATTTCCTAGAATATGGTAAACCATTTATACCACAGAATAAAATTGACAGGGCACCCTACTGAAAAGTCAATGCATGCCCTATTGTTAGACTCAGGTTTGGTAGAAGTACCAATTAAAAAACTGTTTCAGGTTAGAATGGACCTCAGAGTGGGTATTCTCCAGGGGATTTTCACATGCTCATTTGGCATTCAATGGAACTTAAAACTTTGAAAAACAGCCTTTGACATCACATTTTTCCATCAAGTCCTACACAATATTTTAATCATATCAGAAGACTTGTCAAATAGACTCTCAGTTTCACTTACTTCAGTCATTCACTTCAAGTTCATTGAGGAATGAGTATTTTTGAGCTATAGATGTTGTCATAGTCACAGATGTTTTTATACTTGACAATCTTCTGTCCCCAGCCTGAAACTTCACAGGGAGTACAACGCAATTGTTTTTAATGATTATCGTGTCAGTGGGCACAAAGGTCACATGACAGAGTGTACATTGCTACACAAGGATTCAGGCAAGAACTATCAGCATATGAGGGAAGACATTTGATAACTTCTCGTAGATGAAAATAAATGTTTATTTTTATATTTTTTAAAATTTCACTGGGAGCAGTGTTGAGCAGGCATTGCAGGAAGAGCTGTAAAAAAAATACACCAACAAAACTAACATCAGAAAGCCTACAAAGTTGAGTGGAAATAAATCTTAGAAAATCATCAAGCCCATATTTTAGGTATATGCTTTATCAAAAATATGTGTGGAACTTAGAAATGATCAAACAGTGTGTACAAGTGTGTATACACACCCAGCAGGTGTTTATCCTCTCAATTTGTTCAATAGAATCAGAAGTGGAAAAAAAAAACCTGTCAAGTCATTTAAAAGACTTAATTTCTAAAGTACATTTTTTAGATTAGAAATCTAATCTAATCTGGGCTGTCTTTTTAAAAAACGGATTTCCTATCCTAATGGTCAAATCAGTTGTGTCATCTAAGGATGATATCATGAACAGTGTTGCTTATGATGTTTTAAAACTTGAACTGACATTGTAGCTAAATGAACAAAAGGAACACCAAAGAAGGAAACTTCAGAAAAAGTCCTGTGAAAAGAATCCTTGGCATAAGACCACCTCTATTAGTGGGTACTACATTGGACCATAGTCTAGAAAACTGTTGTTATGATTAATTCCCATCCCTGCTGCTGAATCGATTATGCAGTGATCTGCATTGATTATTAAGGTGGCTGAAATAACTGGATCAGACATGGCTTACCAGTGCAAATTGGCTAATTCATCAACACATAAAGATTTCAGAAGACCTGTTAGTGATTGTCACATATCACCAGGAAAGGAATTACCCAGTACTTATCAAATCTGCTGGGCCTATTTTTACTGACATACCTTGAATTTCTAAAATAAACACATTTTACTTCAGAACTATAGACTTGATATTCTTCACAATAGTAAGAACCTATATATAATCTCAAATCACTCAGGTATAAATCAAAAGACTGGCTTTTTGGTGGTTGAATTGTCTCCCAGAAGAACCACTGGGGTGATCTACTCTTTTAATATGGCTTGCTAGTTAGTTATTAGAAACTTGTGACTTTTGGTTACTCTAAAACAAACCAATCTTTAATTGCAATAGGCCTTCATGATCAATTTCCTGAGACTCTGAACTTAATGTAAAGCAAAATTAACTTGGAAAGATCCACTTGTACTTCTATTTATAATAAAACCTTCTAGTGCTTCATATTATTCTTCAACCATATACATTAGAAATGTTAATTGAGAAGTTAAAATAAAGTTGAGTCCCAACACAGTTATGGAAAGCTAAGTTCTGAGCCTAAAGAAAAATTACAAAAAAAAAAAAAAAAAAAAA
>NW_016828776.1:900218-910679 GCF_001698545.2 Rhinopithecus bieti | reverse complement strand
AAAAAAAAAAAAAAAAAAAAAAAAAGGCATGCGAAGATTTAGATTTAGGTGTTTCATGCCATCCTGTGCTGCTAAGTTATTTATGTGTCTGTAAAAGTGTATATCTCTTTTATTTTAATATGTAATTTAAAAAGAAGAATAAAATGCTTGGGAACTATGGTAACTTACCAAACTCAACAAGAAAACCACAAGGGCTTTCTAGTTGATTACCAGCAAGTAGAATGATTTGGGTTTTGAAGATACAGGTCCACTGGGATTTGGCGTGATGTGGATTCACGAGAATTCTTCTCCAAAGCATTTGTCATCTAGTCCATGTGCTTCTCACATTGTGAAGTATCTCTCAGTCCCCAGTCATGTTGCATCACAGAGGTCTCAAAATTTACTATTAGGAAATATTTAAAGATAAATGAAAAATCTTGAGATGGTCATATATTGGGAGACCCAAATGAGCATTGTTTAGAGAAGAGCTACTGACATTCGTTGCACTCGTTTCTGAAAAGTAAATATAGTATGATTCAAAATTACTTCCGACAGCAACCACCAACTGTTCAGACTGGCTCAATGCAACATATCTGAGACTCCCCATGCTACTTCCATCTTCAAAAAGAAACTCTTCAGATTGGCAGTGAGGGAATATTTCCTTTGAACATTTAAGTAATATTTAAAGATAGAAAAAAGATATAAATGCTAATAATTAAAAAGTAAATGAATAATACCCAATGCAGAATACTTGAAAGGCATGGTAGATTTTTACATTCCCAGAAAGTGGCAGCCGAATATACTTAACTTCTTTCAATATTCTCAGTTTCTGCTAATACACACAGTAAGGACACAATTGAGGGGAAATTGCAAGAAATATCAAGTAAAAATACATTTGCACAATTAGCAATACAAAATTTTTTCTACTGTTTTAGAACATTTGTTCATTTCTCCATATTAGTATAGTTCTAGACAGAGACTAAAAGAAGGGGAGACATTAGCAGGGTGTGGACAGGAGGGAAAACGAAAGGGAGCAAACCAACACTGTGTTTCCAAAAATGTAAACTACAATTCAGAAACTGTTTGGAAATTACGGTTTAACACTTGAGTGGTGAATAGGGACAGCAGTATAACAGATTATTCTGATAATAGCGAGAAAACAATGTCTTTTATCACTCTCTTAAGATCAATAATTTTGAAATTCTACAGTTTATTAGTTTATCTTCTATGAACATTTTATACACTAAATATAAACATCTTCTGTAAGCATTTTTATACACTAAATATTTTTAATTTTATCACATTGTTGAAAATGTTATACTGATTTAGTCATATTCCTAATCCTCAAATCAAAGTCTACATGTAATCCAAGTTAAATTAATAAAACCAAATTAAGAACTGATATGTTTAACCTTCAGAACTTCGATGAGCACAGTGACTATGTGAGATAAGTTTGATTTATGAGCTTGCTGCTTAGTTATGTCAGAGATACTTGCTTGGGAGATTTTGGGACAGTTTCTTCTCTAACTAGTCAGCTTCTAGAATGTTTCTGAACAGCAACCATTCCAGTCAATGAAGAATCTTCACTGTTAGCTCACTTACAGCTTTAATTACCTTTAAACGTCAGCAAGACAACATATGAACATTCACTTTTTATTAAATGATTCTCCAGACAAAAGGCTCTTAATCTTTTTAGAAGGAGGCTGACTTCACTGCCATCAAGAATTCTTATTCAGGTGAAGGCATGACCCGCATAGCCCTTTTGGCTACCCAATAAATAACCTAAGGTTGGAAGTAATGATAAATTAAGGAGATCAAATCCAGAATGACTGAAAATACTTAATACTGTAAATAATTAGAAAGAGAGATTTCCGGGGAGCCCAAGTGAAGCTGTGAGGTCAGACCCAAGAAACTCAGTATCATAGAAAATGATCTTAAGCAGAAGGCTGATTGCTCAGTATTTGTTCTGGTTAGTCATGAGCCATCCACTTATTTGCCCTTTTATTCTAGAAAAATGTTTCCACCATTTACCAAGTAACATATACTATCTATATGGAAGTAACAAGACCTTCTAGGCACACACACACTCACATAAGTAATAAGGACATACGAATAGATAAAAAGACAACTGGGTATGTTGGTGACATGAGAAAGGCACAGGGGCTTAAGTAAGCATAGGAGGGGCATCTAACTCAGCTATAGATGACAAGGAGGTAAGTGAATTAGAAAACATCTGGAGGAATGACTGAAAGATGAGTAGAATTCACCGGGTAGGGGGAGAACAGAAGAAAAACAGTTTATGTGCATGTTTAGGGAAGGTAGAGAGAGGGGAAGGAAGATGCACGCATATGGGTGTTGCTGGGATGTGTCGTGTTAGTAGGGGGTCAGTGTAAACTCTTTGCAGAAAGCATTAAGAAGACAATGACCAGCATTCTAACAGGAAAATAAGAACTTCAGGCTCTTGTTTTTGAAAAATATCCTGGCAACTGTATGGAAGGTGAGTTGGAGCAGACAAACCAGAATCCTGATATAAATGGCGTCAAAAGCATGCATTCCAGAGCCGATGGAGTCCAGAAAAGAGTAGCTAGGGAGGTGAGATATTACAGACTTGGAACTGATAGCCATAGGGTTATGGGCTGATTCGATGAGGACTCAGAAAGCCTTTATGATGATTCCAGTCTCTCTGAAAGAATGGTCTTTCTTGCTATACTCCTTAAGCAACGCACTTCATCACTTACAGATATCATGTTGTTTGAACTACATTTATTTTATTTTTCATATCTTCACCACAATCATGGAACAGGATATTTCTCCTTCGCACTGAGGAAGCCAAGTTCTTTCCTGAACACACTTCCCTCTCTTACCAGGCAAAGCTCCCCATTTCTCCCCAGCATGAATCTAAATCTCACCCTCTTGGATAATTTCCTCATATGTCCCTTGTCCTCTCCCCTGGGCTTCCTCTTTATTAAAGATTTATTGCCCTGGATAATTCTGTTCAAACTCCCTGGTGTCATTGTAATTTCCCTATTAAGGATCTCTGTCCCACAAGAGTTATAGTTGGAGTTGCCTGGGTCTGCCTGGCTTCAGGGCATAAGTTCTCTTTTCTGCACTGCTCTTTTGAGGAAGGTCTATAATCACTTCTTGGAGCCATACTTGAAAAACAGCAAGCCTGGGCCGGGCGCGGTGGCTCAAGCTTGTAATCCCAGCACTTTGAGAGGCCGAGACGGGCGGATCACGAGGTCAGTAGATCGAGACCATCCTGGCTAATACGGTGAAACCCTGTCTCTACTTAAAAATACAAAAAACTAGCCGGGCGAGGTGGCGGGCGCCTGTAATCCCAGCTACTCAGGAGGCTGAGGCAGGAGAATGGCGTGAACCTGGGAGGCGGAGTTTGCAGTGAGCTGAGATCCGGCCACTGCACTCCAGCCTGGGCGACAGAGCCAGACTCCGTCTCAAAGAAAGAAAGAAAGAGAGAGAGAGAGAGAGAGAGAGAGAGAGAGAGAGAGAGAGAGAGAGAAAGGAAAGAAAGAAAGAAAGAAAGAAAGAAAGAAAGAAAGAAAGAAAGAAAGAAAGAAAGAAAGAAAGAAAAAGAGGGAAAGAAAGAGAAACAAAGAGAAAGAAAGAAAAACAGCAAGCCTTACAGACCACAAGACTTCCCATTACCACACTCCTCAATTTGGTCTTGGTCCGGAATTTCTTCAAGAATCCCCAGAGGAATAAAAAACAGTTAAACTAGTAGTGTCTGAGGTAAAGTGACAAGTTACAGCAAGGTGTTGGGCATTGTGCTAAATGCTTTAAATGTGTTATTTTATTCAATCTTCACAGTATTTCTGTGAGGTATTTACTACCTGAGGCTCAAGAAGATTAAGTTATTTGCCCAAGGCCATGCAGGATGACTTTTATACTGCTGTTCCTTCATCTCTTGCAATTGCCCCCTCTATTCCTTATTGAAAAAACATCTAATCCAACACATTTATTCATTCTTCAATCCCGTACAAATTTTGGTTGTGTGTTTGTAGTCATTAGTAAAGTCAAATATAATTCAAAAGTTTAGTTATCTTTTCCTTCATTTGTTCATTCAGACTTTCAATGTGCACTTGCTACTTGTGCTAGGCATTAGAATTCACAGATGAGTAACAATCCCTGCTGTAGGGGAGCTCCCAGTTTTCCACTGTGGCCCCACAAGCATAACAAAGTAGTTTCCAAACGTCACCAACAAATGGAAAGGTTTCCATCCACAGGGTTGAATGAAAGCTGGATAATTCACATCTCTGATTTTTCTTCCTCTGCCTTCTTACTCATCACTTTCCCATAGATCTTATTTCTCCATTTACCATCTGGCTTTGCCAAAATATCTAGTCATCTTGGTCATATTGATGACTTAATTTCAGTTAGGGACTGACCCGCAAAGGATTTGACTAGCTATTTGACTTAATTGAACACACCTGGTCCTTACGAAAATATCCAAGGGCCCAGAGGAAAACTAAAGAAGAGTCCCAGTCGCACACATTTCAGTCAGCACTTGGGATTTTTACAAAGAAATTATTACTCCCCCTTGAAATTTTGAAGACTCTTCTCCCCATTTATTTTAAAGTAGACACCCATTACCAGGGTTCCAGCCATGTTCCTTACAGAGCTATGACATATTGAAGGTCTTCAACAAATGCTATTATTGTTGCTATTAATGGTATGGGCAATAATGAAAAATGGTCATAAGTTTCCATGCTGTCTGAGGAGAAAATGTCTATGCTGAATATGCAAGAAAGTAATTATAAGTATAATTTACTTTAAATGAATTTATTCATGTTTTCATGTATTTGCTTTACTTGTGTTTGCACATTGCAGCAGGTTATAGTCCCAAAGTCCAATGCCAATAATAAGGAAAAAATATAACTCAGCCTTTGGCTGATCTGTAGATAACATGAGGGAAATGTCTGGGAGAATCAAAAATGGACAATTAGCACAGAGAAAAAAACAATTTTTCTAAGACAGTGAAACATGCCTGATAGACAACCTCATTTGCACACCCTCACTCTGCTTCCTTCTGCAGAAATGCTGCCATTGGGCTCCAAGGACACTCAGATCCCTGTGTTTCAGAGTTAGCTGTTAGACCCACTCCACTGTCATGGGCACCAGAAATAATTTCCTTTCAAATAACGTCCACAAATCACTCACTCCTTTCTTTCCAGTAAGTCATTAGGTAGCAGGAAATTACGAAAAGAGGAAAATGAAGAAATAAATAATTTCCAAAATATGTTTATATGCTTTACTGAAATTCACAAGAATTAACTGTCACTGTTAAATAATGAAACTGCCCATTATCAATTTCCTCTTGTTCCTTTCTTCCTCACAGAACAGGTGGGTGGTGGGGGAAAGGAGGGCAGAAGTGCGCTTAGTTAAAATATTCTATTTATCAGATTCTCTAACTCCTAGGGAGGGCTACGTGACATAGTTATGGCCAATGACGTGTAAGCAAAATCTGTTGGGGATTTCTGGGAGAGCTTTTGCTTTATCAATACAAATGCTTCCCCTTTCTTCTTCCTTTTGCTTTTTCTTCCTGCCCAGAATTCAGAGTTAAGGCCAAAGGTATAGCAGCCTTCTTGTGACCATAAAGCAACAAACACAGGAAAGAAAGCCATGTGCTAAAGATACAGGAGCAAAAGATAGAGCATTGAGTATTTATGACATCTGACTATTACATGTAGCTGAATCTTAGATGATGCTTAGGATTTATTTTATTTATTTATTTTTTAAGACTGGGTCTTGCTCTGTTGCTCAGGCTGGAATGGAGTGGCCCATTCATAGCTCACTGCAGCTTCAAACTCCCAGGCTCAAGCAATCCTCCCATCTCAGCAGCTCCTGAGTAGCTAAAACCACAGGCGTGCACCACCATGCCTGGCCAACTTTTTATTATTACTTTTGTAGAGACAAGGGTCTCACTATATTGTCCAGGCTGGTCCCAAACTCCTGGGCTCAAGGGATCCTCCCAGCTCAGCCTCCCAAAGTGCTGAGTATTACAGATATGAGCCGTGACATCCGGCCCATGCATAGGATAAAAACAAAAAGGACAAAAAACAAAACACATCTGTGTCCATAGCAAAACTGCCTCTGACATCTCTGTCATGTGTGGTTCAAACAACTGTTAGGAATAGATGACCTGTGCTCACTGAAGATTTTTTTTGTTATTGTTCCAACGTCTACCTTCTACTCAGGATATAGAAGCCACATAAATAGCACAATGTGCTTTAGTTTAGAAACTGAGCATACACAGAGATCTTGACCTGCCAGACCCCTGGAGTGGTGGGTCAACTTCTGGGCAGACAGGGAAAAAAGCTTGAAGAAGTGAGTACACATAAGGAGACTAAGACCCTTTTACTCTCCCTCAGGGAGTAATTACTCACTCTATAAGGTGAACACAGTTGTGTCCCTCCCTGGCAGCTGAGCAGGACAGGAGAGAGGGCAACCTCTCCTCTGAGTATCCTGGGGGGTGTGCTGCAAATGCCTTCCTGGACATGCTCTGCTGAAGAAGTTCCTAACAAAAGCAGTTCCCTGACTCATGTCACCCAAAGCAGCCTTAACAAAAAGCTAGAACTGGCGTGGGAAACCTGTAAAGTGGTGGACATAAAGGCTTCAATAATGGCATGTGAAATGGATGAGGCGCCTGTTGCTATCTGCTGCCAAGAACAGCACACAGAAAACCTCTATCTGTAATCCGAAGGCAGCATCCTTTGACAGGTCAGCTGCAATAGACCAAGGGAGAACGTGATGGAGAACGTGGAGCAGCCAGTGCAATTGTCACTGCAATTTAAACACAACCTCGAGCACATGTTTTCCTGATAGCAGCAAGGTGCAGCCCGATAAGCAGTCTAAGGTAAGGCTACCCAGGCTATTGGACACTAAAGAGACTGCCGCAGTATTTAAGAGCATCTGATGACAAAGGAGGGACACGCAGGCACATTACTGACAGAGGGCTCCAATGATGCTTCAGACTTCAGCGCTATCTAACTCAGGGACAGCACGTTCAAGTGCCCACAAGGTAGATGGCCCGCGCTAAAGCCTGTTGTTCAATTCCTTAAATTATGTGGTCCCTCCAATCTGTCTTTTCTGTCCCATTTTTATTAGGATGAATGACAACAGTGAAAGTAAGAAGCTAAGCAATAACTAATATGTAACCTCCGTGATGAGGAAGAATAAAGGACTTGTGAGACTCTAGTGAACTGAAGGGTCCATACCACCTCTAAAGGTTGCAGGCATTACATAGCTCTCCTCATTGTTATCATGCAGACCCAGTGTTTCAAGGTTTTTTCTTGTTCTTTCAAGAAAATCCAGCAATTCTTAAGGAAATCTGTAAATATTTAAACATATTTCTGGTCAAACAAAACACACCTGTGTGTTGGGTCCAACACATGGACTGCCAATTAGAAATTTCATATTGTAAAAAGGCAAATGCATTAATATTTGCATTGAATGCCTATTATAGATGCAGTTTGTCTTCACATCTCAACCTCTGTTTCCTCCTTTCCTGTTTCCTTGCCCGTCTCTAAGTTCCCATCGTTTCTTCTATCCTTTCCCACGCTCTCAACTGGACTACAGTCATCAATTGGGAATGAAATATTACCTGTCTCAGAATTATTTACATTTAAAGAGATCTCTGCAATTAGAAAAATTTCTGTAAGGATCCCACAAGGGACTCTAGGAAGGACTCTACAGGCAGAATGTTGGAGGAGAGATCGGGGCAGTCCAGCACCTCTCATATCACACAATATACTTCTAGCAACTCCTGCTGGTGCTCCATCATCTAAGGGCCACACATCCCTCTGTTCACAACCAAACACAGAGATACAGACCTATACACACCTGCAATAACTGTGATTGTCCAAATAACAACATAATGGATAAATAGACACCCCCCTGGAGTGGCAGATAAAATTTAGTCAATCCAAACTCGTTGGCACATTTTATGCTTGTTTCCTGGGTTGGGTTTCAGTTCACTTTGTATCCACAGGAAATGTTATGATGGAAAATTCCACAATTGGCTCCCAACTTGCATTCCAACTTGGATCCAAGAACCAATTTCATCAAATCAAACTGGAATTAAAATAGAGAAATTTTTGGATATGTAATCACACAGTAATAATAATCATAAAACCTTCCAGTACAGTATTTCTTTAGAATTTACAAAGCACTTTTATATCCATAGTTTCATTTGATCCACCAGGCTAGTAGAAGCACATAGAATAGTTCATGAATGTGAAAAAGTCCCTTAACACAAATCATAAACAGAGGCACACTTTTTAAAATTACCTTGTAAAAACTTGTTAGAAGCAATGCACATTAATTATAGAAATTAGCCCTATCCATATGGGAATTTATGATAAAGGAGGCATCATCGCTAAGCAGGGTGAGGTGGTTTTAAAATATGTTCACAAATTCTTTGATAGTTCTACTTTCAAGAGCTAGAGGTTGATTCTCCTGCCTTTGGGTGAGGACTGGACTTAGTGACTCACTTCTAGTCAGTAAGATGTGGCAGAAGCAATAGTATGTCCCTTCTGAAATTACGCCATTAAAAACACCCCAGCTTTTGTCTTTGTGGGTTCTCTTTTTGGCTTAGATCACTTGCTTTGGCAGAAGCCAGATGCTGTATCATGAGGACACTTAGGCACCTACTGAGAGGCCCACAAAGTAAGGAACAGAGGCCTCCAGCCAACAACCAATGAGAGACTAAAGCCTGGCAACAACCATGGGGATGATCTTGGTAACCGATCATTGAGCCTCCAGATGGTAGCATTCCTTGCCAATAGCATAATTGGAACTTTATGAGCAAGGCTGAGCCAGAACCACCCAGAAAAGCCACTCTCAGATTCTGACCTTCAGAAACTGTGTGACATCATAAATGTGTGTGTTTTAGGCTGCTAAGATTTGGAGGAATTTTATTACATAGCAATAGATAATTAGTACATGGGGTAATAATTGATGTTAATACAACTAGGTACTCATCTGAAAAAATATAACATTGGATATATACTTTATACTGTTGAACAGGACAAATTTTAACTAGGTCAAAAATTTAAATGTAAAATATGAAATGTTCTAAATTGTTAGAAAAAAACATGGGCTGGTTCCTTTACATCTGAGTGTCTCAATCTCAGCACTGCTGACATGTTGGGCTGGACAATTCCTTGTTGTAAGATGCTTTCCTGTGCATTGTAGCATGTTTAGCAGCATTTCTGGCCTCTATCCACTAGATACTAATAAGTTGTACCCAGTTGTGATCATCAAAATTATCTTTAGACAACAGAGCAGAGGAGGAAATGAACTTTCAAATTATGATGAAAAGAAAATACACACACACAATAATAGGCAAAGTCAAAGGGCAAGCGACATGCTGGGGGGAAAATATTTGCAACTCATATCACAGGCAGATGACTAACAATTGAATAGAAAAATGGGCAAAGGACCAAAGAGCAAATTCCTAGAAAAAGAAATACAAGTGAACCTTAAACACATAAAATGATGCTCAATCTCATTCAAAACAAGATAAATTGAAATCAAAACTAAACGGATACCGTCTTTATTTGTCAAAATTGGCAAACATCCCTGAGTTTGACAATACACTCTCTTGTCACAGCTGGGAAAACTAGAGAAATAAATACTTTCATACATTGCTGATGGGAGTACAAAAAGGGTTAATTATAATGGAGTAGGATTTGGTACTATCTTCCAAAAATTACAAGTGAATTTATTTTTAGACCCAGCTATTCTATTTCTAGGAATTCATCTTAGTGGCATGCCTTTCTTGCTTTCTGCCATGATGATGGAACTGTGGCTGGCATGTTGTTGCCCCACTGGAGACTGCATTTCCCATCCTCTGTTGCAAATAATAGAAGCTATGCTTCTGAGTCTTTGCGAGGAACATAACTGGAAAATAAGATGTTTGCTGATTCCAGGTCTGGACCTCAACATGATGGATACGCGCTTCTGCTCTTCCTCATGACCTGTTTCCCTTCCTGTGACCTGAAATATGGATGTGTCCATGACCAAATTTCAACCATGCAGACTAACACCTTGAGAAAAGTGGGAGGAATGAGTTTAAAGTCCCTGAATGAGCATGAGAAACAAGCCACCACCAAACTAGAAACCTCCCTTCCCCATTTAGACTGTTGCATGAGAAAAATAAACGTGAATCTCTTTCATAGAACAGCTTAGCCTTTATCCTACTATGTACATACTTACACATGAAATGACATGTAGACAAGGTTATTTATTTCAAAATTGTTTTACATAGTAAAATATTAGAAACTGCCCAAGTTTCCATTAATAAGGGGCTAGAGGCCAGGCACAGTGGCTCGTGCCTGTAATCCCAGCACTTTGGGAGGCCAACATAGGAGAATCACTTGAGCTCAGGTATTCAAAACCAGTCTGAGCAACAAAGTCAGACCTCCATCTCAACAAAAAAAAATATGAAAAAAAAAAAAAAAATAG
>NW_016828776.1:878489-899605 GCF_001698545.2 Rhinopithecus bieti | reverse complement strand
GGAAATGAACTTTCAAATTATGATGAAAAGAAAATACACACACACAATAATAGGCAAAGTCAAAGGGCAAGCGACATGCTGGGGGGAAAATATTTGCAACTCATATCACAGGCAGATGACTAACAATTGAATAGAAAAATGGGCAAAGGACCAAAGAGCAAATTCCTAGAAAAAGAAATACAAGTGAACCTTAAACACATAAAATGATGCTCAATCTCATTCAAAACAAGATAAATTGAAATCAAAACTAAACGGATACCGTCTTTATTTGTCAAAATTGGCAAACATCCCTGAGTTTGACAATACACTCTCTTGTCACAGCTGGGAAAACTAGAGAAATAAATACTTTCATACATTGCTGATGGGAGTACAAAAAGGGTTAATTATAATGGAGTAGGATTTGGTACTATCTTCCAAAAATTACAAGTGAATTTATTTTTAGACCCAGCTATTCTATTTCTAGGAATTCATCTTAGTGGCATGCCTTTCTTGCTTTCTGCCATGATGATGGAACTGTGGCTGGCATGTTGTTGCCCCACTGGAGACTGCATTTCCCATCCTCTGTTGCAAATAATAGAAGCTATGCTTCTGAGTCTTTGCGAGGAACATAACTGGAAAATAAGATGTTTGCTGATTCCAGGTCTGGACCTCAACATGATGGATACGCGCTTCTGCTCTTCCTCATGACCTGTTTCCCTTCCTGTGACCTGAAATATGGATGTGTCCATGACCAAATTTCAACCATGCAGACTAACACCTTGAGAAAAGTGGGAGGAATGAGTTTAAAGTCCCTGAATGAGCATGAGAAACAAGCCACCACCAAACTAGAAACCTCCCTTCCCCATTTAGACTGTTGCATGAGAAAAATAAACGTGAATCTCTTTCATAGAACAGCTTAGCCTTTATCCTACTATGTACATACTTACACATGAAATGACATGTAGACAAGGTTATTTATTTCAAAATTGTTTTACATAGTAAAATATTAGAAACTGCCCAAGTTTCCATTAATAAGGGGCTAGAGGCCAGGCACAGTGGCTCGTGCCTGTAATCCCAGCACTTTGGGAGGCCAACATAGGAGAATCACTTGAGCTCAGGTATTCAAAACCAGTCTGAGCAACAAAGTCAGACCTCCATCTCAACAAAAAAAAATATGAAAAAAAAAAAAAAAATAGCAGGGTGTGGTGGCACAGGCCTATAGTCCCAGGTACTCGGGATGCTAAATTGGGAGGATCACTTGAGCTCCAGGAGGTTGAGGTTGCAGTGAACCATGATCACGCCACTGTACTCCAACCTGGGTGACAGAACAAGACCCTGTCTCAAAAAATAAAACAAAATAGTAATAATCAAATAAGAGTCTGGATATAAAAGCTACAGTATAGCACACAGTGAAGCCCCAAGTAGGTATTTAAAAAGTGAAGAAGCCCTCTCTATATTCAAATAAATAGACCTGATGGACATATTGTTAAAAGAAAAACACATGACACAAAGCATTGATTTCCAATAAGATCATACATCCCTAGTGTTGGGCTTGGGCATGTGACATGCTGTAGCCAATGGAGTAGGGGAATGCAAGTTTTGTCTGAGCTTCCTGTGACATCATTAATTTCCACCAGCTACCATGAAAGAAGCATGTACCAGAAAGCAGCTAGTCCTTTGGCCTGGGTCCCAGAAAAAGAAGATCTAGGTAGCCTATTGCTGCCAAAAGCAGAGCTGCAGCCCACATGCAAAGTGAGTGAGAAAGAAAATTGTGTTTTGTCCATCACTGACATTCAGGGTTTTTTGTATTTATGAAGAATAATCTAGTAAAAACCGAGGGGTTTTCTATTAATAACCTACTTATTGTTTAAAAAAGGAAATTATAAGAATTTGTATCACTTGGGGAGGCCAAGAAGGGAGGATCACTTAAGGCCAGGAGTTTGAGACCAGTCTGGGCAACATGGGACCCCATCTCTACAAAATTGTGTTTTTAATTAGTCAGCCGTGGTAGCCTGTGCCTGTGTTCCCAGCTACTCTAGAGGCTGAGACAAGAGGATCACTGGATCACTCGAGCCCAGGAATTTGAGGCTTCAGTGACCTATAACCACACCACTCCACTCCAGGCTGGGTGACAGAGGGAAACCCTATGTAAAAATTTTGTATTTAAATTTACTTTTATAAAGAAACTCTGGGAAGATATATGAAAAACTGGTGATTTTTTTTTTTTTTTTTTTTTTTTTTTTTTTTTTTTTTTTTTGAGACAGAGTCTCACTCTGTTACCCAGGCTGGAGTGCAGTGGCCCGATCTCCACTCACTGCAAGCTCCGCCTCCCGGGTTGACGCCATTTTCCTGCCTCAGCCTCCCATGTAGCTGGGACTACAGGTGACCGCCACCATGCCCAGCTAATTTTTGTATGTTTAGTAGAGACTGGGTTTCACCGTGTTAGCCAGGATGGTCTCGATCTCCTGACCTCGTGATTCGCCCGTCTCGGCCTCTCAAAGTGCTGACAATTTTTGTATCATAATAGAAAGCAGAGATAATAGGATGAACAGACAGGGAGGAAGCAAAGTTTGTTAATGTCTAAATTTATTTTTTAATTGTTTTCACTTTTTCCCAATGTGAACATATTACCTAGTCAAATAAATAAAAGGTACTCATTAAAACTTAGAACATTACAAATGAGCAAAAAATAAAATAATAAAAATGTAATGATCAGTTGAAGCCATTATCAACATTTTGCTATATCTACTTCTTGTTTTCTATTCTGTATTTTTAAAATAAAAATGGAATTGTGCTACACATACTGTTTTGTAAACTTTCACTCCCACCTACCAGTATACAAGGGCAACTTCTCAAATATTCACTGAGCATTTTAACCTGCAACATCCAGCTTACTTATTTTGTCTTACTCCAACATATTATAGAAAGTTCTAGCAGAGGACTGTGCAGAGCCGCTCATGCACATAAGCCTTGGAGCCAGTCTTCCTGTGTCTTCAGGTCATCCTGTTTGACTAAGAAGTCCCCAGCCCTGCAAGGACAGACATGAGTGTGAAGGAGGACATGAGCTTTTGTCTGCAGAGCCGGGTCAACCCAGAGGCTCATGTATGACTCTAGCAGTGGCAACAGCAGAAGGGATTCTGGTTGTGTTTTACAATTGGGGAGTATCTTTCTTTAAAGTTTTGATAAAGCCCCGAGTGAGTGCCTTCTTCCTAAGGACGTTTTTTTCTGTTTCTATATGATCAAAATTTTCTATCTCAAGCTGAAGTGTAAGTAGTAAAAAAAAAAAGTTTTATCAAAAAACACAGAAAAAAATTCTACTGTCTCAGGAATATCTTAAGAAAATACGCTAAGAATGGGGGAATTTGACATTGAGATTAAGTTTTTACATCATGCAGCAAAGAATGAGGTCACATATCTGGGGGCAAGGTTTTGGGTACCTATGTCAGCATGTTGCCACTACGCAACAATGTCCCTATCCCTACAGCATTGTACTCAATGGTATTTGTATTTTATCCCTGTAACACAGGTCACCTTTTACCTTCACACATGTCACCTTTATACTGACAGTGAAAGGAAGGACATTCTGATAGCATGGATGTGTATGTTTTAAATAATATAAACTAAAATCCACATGTAACATTCAATTGCCAGAATGTAGCACTGGTGTACCCAATGGAGGGAATTATGTCAGGGTGTGTTTCTTATTCCTCTAAAGATCCAGGGAATCGACTCAACTGGCCTGGAGGAGAGGGGTCCCTGCAGACTTACCAGTGCTTTAGAAGCCCCAAGGCAGAATTTTCAATGCCAGAAGGTGATTTCGAGGGCTATATTAGCCCATAAGCATGCCCATGAGGACTAATGGAAACGCTGTAAGATTAAAAAAATATATTATAAAAGACAAGGTGAAGATGAAACAGACTCAGACTTCTCTGGCAGGTCTAAATAATTTAAAAGCTCAAAGCACAGGCTTCTAGGATGGGTTAAACACATCCAGCTGTGAATCAGAAGACCTGTGTTTTACGAGTTTAACATTTTGGATAGTAACCAAGAAGGAGGGGGTTGAAAGTCATTCAGGAAGAGCAGACAAGAGAAATTTGGATTCTTGCTTTTTACTGACAGAGCAGGCAAAAATTATGAGGATGGCTGATAAAGGTAGAAATAGCTACTCAACTAAACATAGAAGAGATAGTATGAAAAGGACTTTTCCAAAGAACAGTCAGCATTACACCCTGTTGTAAGACAGGAGGCAGTGAAGTAGCTTAACACCCATGCGTTTAATATCCTGTATCACAAAAACACATGATGTGTCACTATGGGCACATAGGCGAACTCTGAACATGACACTAGTGAGAATTTTATCTTTGGCTTTTGTGGGGTCAACATTTCCAAATTCAACTTTTGTCTTTATCTCTCTAGAGTATTCTAAGACACATGAAACCTAGGTGAGAAGACTACTATGGAGGTAGGACTAACAGAAACAGGAAATGCCAGGTGGCCACCATTGTTGCAATCACTTAGTGTGACCACTGCCCTGCTTGTGGGGGAAAGAGTAGTAGGAAGATATACAACAGGAGCAGAAACTGCCTTATATAAGGATGATGGAGAGAAGAATGGAAGGAGAAAGAAGAGGAGTGGAAGATGCTAATGACAAACACTCAGAAATGGTAAAAATAAGGTTTCCAAGTCTCCATCCAGCTATTTCAGGGCCATGTGTCTGGGTAGCTGGCATCCTGAAGCACTTGGGCAAGTTGGCA
Organism: Rhinopithecus bieti; assembly: GCF_001698545.2. Classification (NCBI taxonomy): domain Eukaryota; kingdom Metazoa; phylum Chordata; class Mammalia; order Primates; family Cercopithecidae; genus Rhinopithecus; species Rhinopithecus bieti. The sequence continues at coordinate 894,872 of NW_016828776.1, read as the reverse complement.
CTTGTAGCATGGAACTTTTCTGCCAAGCAGTCTTGTCCTTGACACCTTCTAAAGCTCATTTAGAGAGACACTGTTGTCTCTGCAAGTGTTATTGGTAGTTACGAAGCCAGGGCAGCCTCTGGCTAAGAATGATATTGAATTCATGATAAAGCCACAGAGGGAAAACTTCTCACTTTCCTCGAAGACATGTCTTCTAAAACTGTTAGGAGTTATTGGCTGGTGTGTGGGCCATCAGAATGAAAACTCTTTTTGAGAAAAAGTATCCTATTTCTCTGCCATATGTTTTAATCATTGCAGTCAATAATTTTGCCAGGTAATCTGGCAAACTTTCTCCTTATTTTGTGTGTTCACATTGCATTATCAATATTTTTCACTGATTGAGCCATTTTGGGTGCATGCGTTACTAATTATACTTTGGGGATAGAAATGTAATAATTTGACATTTGTAGAGAAGCCACTCTCTTCTGAATTATTGTCAAATTACACTTAACTCATTTATGCCTCAACTTGTGACAGGAGCTAGAAGCCCTAACACCACATAGAGTGTGAGATCTGGGCCAAACACCAAAGAAAACTCACAGATTCACTGTTTCCAATACCTGATCTCATGCAAGTTGTGTCACGAAACTACTTTTGTTGCAGAGACAACTGGCACCACTGTTAGCAAAAAGTTTCCATGTGTTCTTTCAACAATAAGGGTCATACACTGGAGTGTTACAGGTACCACCTCTTGCCAAACTGCGTATATTTTTCTCAGTCAATATTTAATCAATTGTAAATTATTTCCTTAAACACTTTTGGTAAGAGGGGCTTCCTCTGGTCATTTCAGCTTGGACCCTTACAGAGTTGCAAATGGGTATCACTTGCTCCCTGTAATTTCCTCTACATTGATTTGTAAGCATTTGCTGCATCATTTCCTCCTGTAACATTTTTGCTTTGCAATTTCCATTCCATTCCGATTATCAGCTGCCAAGTTTCTGACCGCGTAAGCATTTACCATCTAAAGTTGCAACAACATTTTTAACTTTTATTTTCCTAGAACTTATAATTTTTTACCATGGTAAAATGTACATATATAACATAAAACTTACCTTTTTCAAGTGTACAGTTCAGTGGCATTAAGTACATTCTCAATGTTGTGCAACCATCACCATAATCCATTTCCAGAACGTTTTCATGATCTCAAACTGAAACTTCATGCTTATTAAACCATAACTCCCCATTCCTCACTCCCCACTGCCCCAGGAAACCTCTATTCTACTTTTTGTTCAAACCACTTTTTGTGTATTTACCTGATGTAAAGAAAGGGGAGTCTGTCAGCATTCATAGGTGAATTGGCAGCCAAGACCATAGGTGAAGTGACACCCGCCTGGGAAAGATCATGACTCAAGGTCACTTGTCCTCAGTTCCTGCCGTCTTCGTACTCCTCTCTCCATGTCCCTCTGCTCAGAAAGCTGCAAATAAAGCAAGCAACAAAGTGAGAAAGCAACTGATAACGATTAGACTTTGTGTCCTCACCCAAATATCATCTTGAATTATAATCTGCATAATCCCCACGTGTTATGAAGATACCAGGTAGAGATAATTGAATCATGGGGGCAGTTTCCCCCACGCTGTTCATGTGATAGTCAGTGAGTTCTCACCAGATCTGATGGTTTTGTAAGAGGCTTTTCCCCCTTCACTTGGCACTTCTCTTTCCTGCCACCTTGTGAAAAAGGCGCTTGCTTTCCCTTTGCCTGCCACCATGATTGTAAGTGTCCTGAGGCCTCTCCAGCCATGCTAAACTTTGAGTCAATTAAACCTCTTTCCTTTATAAATTACCCAGTCTCAGGCAGTTCTTCATAGCAGTATGAAATGGACTAAGACAGCAACTATGAAATGGGATAAAATATTTGCAAACCAGATATCCAATAGGGGCTAATACGCTGAAGTACGTAAGGAATCATACAATTCAATAGCAAAAAATCAAATAAATAAATAAATAATTTTTAAAAAAACTAATTTTAAAAAGATTTAAAAACCTGAATAAATTTTTCAAAAGAAGACATACAAGTGGCCAACAAGCCATTATCCTACTTGCTTAAAGTAGGTTAAGATTTTGTTGCTTTAGATACTAGCAAGACAACCCACATTACTGCAAAAGTTTTGGGGTGTTTTTCTTTTTTGTTTTTGTTTTTTTTTTTGAGATAGAGCCACTGTGTCTTTCAAGCTGGAGTGCAGTGGCATGATCTCGGCTCACTGCAACTTCTGCCTTCTGGGTTCAAGTGATTCTCCTGCCTCAGCCTCCTGATTAGCTGGGATTACAGGCACCCGCCACCATGCTTGGCTAATTTTTGTATTTTCGGTAGAGACAAGATTTTGCCATGTTGGCCAAGCTGGTCTCGAACTCCTGACTTCAAGTGATCCAGTCGTCTCGACTTCCCAAAGTGCTGGGATTACAGGCAGGAGCCACTGCGCCCAAACTTCTGCAAAAGTTTGACTATTAGCAACCAATAAAGCTGTATAGCCAGGATTTGTGGGAAGAAAAAAGAAAATGAATATTCTACACTCTTTTGGCATATTAAGGATCAAGCTTTAACACTTAAGTCATAGTATTATTTTACATAAATTTAGAGAAGATACTTCTTTTGCCAGGAAAAGCCTTTGGCCACATGGCATGCTGGCGTGAGAGCAGAAGGAGGACAACTGAAGGAGGGTAATACGGTTTGGATCTGTATCTCCACACAACTCTCACGTTGAATTTTATTCCCAAGTGCTGGAAATGGGGCCTAGTGGGAGGTGATTGGATCATGGGGGCAGTTTCCAATGGTTTAGCACCATCCTTCTAGTGCTGTTCTCATGATAGAGTCCCATGAAATAGGTTGATTAAAAGTGTGCAGCACCTCCCCGCCACCTCCTCCTCCTCCTGCCATGTAAGACGCTCCTGCTTCCTGTTCGCCTTTCCACCAAGTTGCTAAGTTTCCTGATGCCTCCCCAGAAGCCAAGCAGATGCCAGCATCATGCTTCCTGTACAGCCTGCAGAACTGTAAGTCAACTAAACCTCTTTTCTTTATAAATTACCCAGTCTCAGGTATTTATTTATAAATTACCCAGTGTCAGGTAAGCAGTGCAAGAACAGCTTAATACAGAGGGAAAGCCCAAAGGTGACCCTGACCAGTCCTGAGGCATCATTGGAGAGAGCATAAAGTCAGGGGCCAGGGTACAGGTTCCTACTTCCCACAGATGGGTAGAGGGAGCCTTGGAACAGTGCCGGCCAATAGAAAAATGATGCAAGCCCCAAATTCAACCTATGAGTGTACTTTTATGTTTCCTAGTAGCCATCTGTAAAAGTGAAAAGAAGCAGGTGAAATTAATGTCAATTATCCATTTTATTTAATCCAGTATAACCAAAATATTATTTCAACATATTATCAACATAAAATGACTACTAAGCTGTTTTACATTTTAAAAACACTTTTTTGCCATCTGACATGTATTTTACACTTACAACACACTGCAATTCAGACTAGCCACATTTCAAGTACTCGGTAGATGCATGTAGCCAGTGACAACCATATTGAAATAGTACAGAAGAATAGCAATTATCTGTTTAATGCCGTGACCTAAATGACACAGAATTGGGAGTTTGAAGGTGGCTTAGGGAGGAAGAAATTCAGATGAGCTTGAGGTAATGCTATGGCCCCTCCTGTCATCTCCACTAGGACCTGCTGACAGCTTCTAGGGGACCTAGAAGTCTCCCTGCCCCAGTGACCAAAGATAGACACACTGAGATTTAAAGAGCATTGGCAGAGCTGGGGCAGGAAAAAGAGGGCACCAGAAGTTGTAGTTTCAAGATCAGGACAAATAGCTAAGGTCATAGGCTGACAAGTGCAGCACCATTTCAACAGAAAATGACCATAGAATCCAGAAAACAGAGGGTCAAAGCCCCTCTTCTTTTGTGTAAGATGAACCTCCACCACAGCACTTCATTCATTCATGTATTCAACAAGTATGAATTGAAGGTCTGCTCTGTAAAAGGCATTGATCTTGGTATTAGGGGACACTGCAATGAAAAAAAAAAGAATTTTAAAAAATCTCTTTTCCTATGGGAATTGTATTCTAGTTGAGTAAGAAAAATGTTGAAAAAAATAATAAACAAAATGTAGAGGCTGTTAGATAATGATAAGAACTATGAGAAAAGAAAAATAAAGTAGGATGAGGGAGTGGTTACATAAATAACTTTAAATAAGATAATCAGAGAAGCAGCAGGACAGGGAATGGAAAATCTGAGACTGATCATTTTCATTCTTTTTTTTCTTTTCTCTTCTTGCTACCCAAGGTGGGACAAGACATCAAGGATGGCTCCAAATAGGGATCAGAGCAGTTAGGAGAAATAAATTGCCTTATATTTGGTACATCTGTGTGTAATGTGATTAAATTGGTTACTTAAATTCATATATATTTATGTGGAAAAGAGTGCCAGTATGTAGCACAAACTATTAACTGTGTTTACCTCTGGGAATTTCATTGAATTTATTTTCATTGCACTTTTCTCCATTTTCCAGATTTTCTATAATCACATAACCTACATTAAGCAAGGGGAGAAAGGCCCTCCAAAACGTCATTTCTGAAGAAAAGCAATAGAAATAAAGCCAGATTCCTTTGCCATCTAATAATATCTGCATAATTGAGGTATCTAACCATAATGTGAACTTCTGAATTTCGTTCACCTTTCTGTGTTTTCTCAGCAACCGTCATGCTAGCTTTCCTTCCTTTATGTTTTTATCCAGTTTTATTTTTTTAATCCATGTGTCCAAATTTGATGAACTTGAATCTTCCTATTTGCATTTCTCTCATATTCAGCACCTAGCATCTGATTGTGCTGACAGCACCTTTTGAGAAATGCTGACAGGTTTGGGTTGTGATGCACATACACTGCCCCATGCACCCATACATCATCGACTGCGACAATTCTCCCAGTCGGCCCCACCACCTCTTGGTGTGCTTTCTTCTGGAAACTTCTTCTGTGGAAAAATCCCCAAAGACATTCCGAGGAATTGCCATCTGGGATATTGAAAGTCGTCAACATGCTGCTTCATGTAGATTTATTTGCAAGTACCATTATGGGCACCAAATTCAACAGAGCTGCTGAAAGCTGGCCTGGGAGTTCTTTTAACTCTTTGAGATAGAAGTGATACAAAAACCCAAATAATTAGAATTGCCACCACTTTGAAGTGATGCCATTTGATGCTAACAGAAGATCTTGATCTCCATTAAACCTCAGAGAACAATACAAATATTTTGCCAAATGTATGAGCTTGGACTGACATTCTATTAACCTGTTGATCTTTATATCAACTTGTGTTAGTACACAGGATTTTCAAAAGCTCTTTTTGTTAACCATGTTGAAAATACGGAAGAACTATGCATCTATAAAAATGTAGCTTGTATTTTAATTAAAATTTTCATATGCAAACTATTGATAATCTACCCTTTCAAAACCAATTATGAATACTTTGTAAAATGTCAGATTTTAAAGATTATTTTAATGAGAATTTGAACAAGAAATATACCGTATAGATTGACATGTTTTAGACAATTGAGAAACGTTTATTTATAAGGTTTGGGGCCTCGTAGGGGGTGGGAAGGAGGTTTGAACCCTCTTCCCTTTCAGGGTTTCATACCAAGGGAGTGTATACACAGGAAACACTAGCCAAATGGGTAACAAATTACCACTTTAATATATAAGTACCTGATGCAAGGTCCTGACAATTTTTGACTTAGAATTCAATTAGAAGACCTAGTTGAAGCTTCCTAGTTACTTTTTGTACACCTAAACTACATTTTACCAGAAAATTTTCAGCAGAGTTTGAGTATACGTCCCAATTGATAAAACAAGTAGGCAAAAAATTCAGTAAGCATAGGGAAGAATTGAGTACACAATTAACAAATGAAATAGCCTGTTGATCTAAGTAGTATATACCTAACACCACCCATAACAATGAGAACACTGATATCCTTTTCAATGGTAAATATTCCGTGTACCAAAACTGATAATATATTGAATAATTTTTAAAAGTTCAATAACTTTCAGATTGAAATAATTCATAGTATGTTCTCTGATCATGTTGGAATTATGCTAAAATATACAACTTTCAAGCCCCAAATTATTGAAAATTAAGCTTTCAACAAAATAAACACCTATTTGTAATTAAAACAAAGCTAAATTTTAAGAACTTTAAAAGCTAGTAACAGAAACTTCCTTTAACTGATAAAAGACATCTAAAAAAATTTTGTTGCAAGTATCATAAGTTGTTATTTAAAGCTTTCCTTTAGAAAAATCAATTCTATTTCTATATGCCAGCAACAAACTATAAAGTTTAGAAGTAATGCCATTTAAAACAGTAACAAAAAACACCAGATTTCTAGGAATAAATCTAGCAAAAAATGTCAAGACATCTATAGACAAAACCACAGAACATTGTGGAGCAAAAATAAAGGAAATATGTTTACGTAATGGAATCATATGAATTGTCATATTGGAAGAGTTACAATTATAAAACTTCCATTTTGGCCAAGCGCGATAGTTCATGCCTTAATCCCAGCACTTTGGGAGGCTGAGGCAGGCAAATCACTTGAGGTCAGGAGTTTGAGATCAGCCTAGCTAACATGATGAAACCCTGTCTCTACTAAAACTACAAAAAATAGCTGGACATGGTGGCAGACGCCTGTAATCTCAGCTATTTGTGAGACTGAGGCAGGAGAATTGCTTGAACCTAAGTAAGAGGCGGAGGTTTCAGTGAGCAGAGATCACCCTGCTACATTCCAGCCTGGGCAACAGAGTGAGACTCTGTCTCAAAAAATAAAATAAAACAAGATTCAACTTGACACAATAAAAATCCCAGCAAATTTTTTGTGTGTCATTAAGACAATTTAAAAATGTTTTATGAAAACTGAGAGGGCAAAGATTAGCCAACCCAATTCTGAATAACACAAATACAAAGTTGGAGGCCTCATAATACCAAAAATGAAAGTTTATGTAGCTGCAATTATAAAAGCAGTATGCTAAAAGTACAAACTTAGACAAATTGATCATTGAACAGAATATAGCCTCCACCAAGAGACCTATTCGCATCTCATTAATTCATGTACTGTAGTGCGATGAGAGAAAGAATAGTGTATTTGATAATGGTACTGGGTCATTTGGATATCCACCCGGAGAAAGAAATTAACCTTGATTCTTTCCTAGCTCATGTCATACCTAAAAACAAATAACAATTGATTTTTTAAACTCTAAATATGAAAAGTAGAACAATGAAATTTCTGGAAGATAACAAAGAGCTTATCCTTCTGAACTTGAGGAGCAAAGCCTTCTTAAACTGCACAAACATTAAAAAATACTAATCATAGCTGGGCGCGGTGGCTCACGCCTGTAATCCCAGCACTTTGGGAGGCCAAGGCGGGCGGATCACGAAATCAGGAGATCAAGACCATCCTGGCTAACACGGTGAAACCCCGTCTCTACTAAAAATACAAAAAACTAGCCAGGCGTGTGGTGGGAGCCTGTAGTCCCAGCTGCTAGGGAGGCTGAGGCAGGAGAATGGTGTGAACCCAGGAGGCGGAGCTTGCAGTGAGCTGAGGTCACGCCACTGTATTCCAGCCTGGGCTACAGAGCGAAACTCCGTCTCAAAAACAAACAAACAAACAAACAAACAAACAAACAAGCAAAAAACTAATCATAAAACAGAAAATTGTTAAACTAGACAGTATTAAAAATAAGAATTTTGACTTATCAAAAGAAACTATCAGAAGACAAACGCAAGCCACAAAGCGGGAGAAGTTACATGTGATACCAATATTCAACAAAAGACTCATATCTAGAAAGCAAAAGACGAATGGAACTCTCATATATTGCTAGTGAGAAAGTACGTTGGTACAGCCACTTTGAAAAATTGTTTAGCAGCCTCTATTTAAGCTGGAGCATTCAATCTCACTCCAAGTACTCAACAGAAATATATATTTGTGTGCAAAGATGCATAAAATCGTATTCTAAGAAATATGATATATTATAGCCAAAAATTGGAAGTAAGCTAATTAGACGTTAATATCAGAATGGATAAAAAATTCCATTATGTTTATACAAGTAATGTACAGCAATGAAAATGAATAACAATAGCTAGTTTAAAATAAAATTCTGCCTTTAATAATCAATATCTTTCTAGGTTTTATTAAATACTATATAATTTATGTCAGCAACAAAATGATCTTGGTAACATCTTGGGTGTTTAATAGCACTTAGCATTCATATATTTTCATATAATACATTCAAGTGCTTATTCCCTTTCAAAAAGAATTGTTGATTGCATTTGTCTTACAGGTACTTGGATCATTGAAGCCAGAGTTGCTATTGAATGAGCATACAAAAATCTTTCAAGTATAGTTTCAAGTATAGTTAGTTGATCTCTCTTAGAGAGATTTGATTTCAATTTTAATTTTAAGTATAGTTTTTCTATGTGGTATGGCTGTTTTACAATGCATATTTAATACTTTGAGATTCAAAAAAGTGAAATAATTTAAAATATTTCATTAATCCCAACACTTTGGGAGGCTGAGGTAGGAGGATTTCTCAAACTCAAAGTTTGGGACCAGCCTGGGCAACATAGTAAGACCTCATCTCTAGAAAGAAACTTTAAATTAGCTGGGTGTAGTGTCACATACCTGTTGTGACACATACTTGGGAGGCTGAGGTGTGAGGACTGCTTGAGCCTAGACTGCAGTGAGCCATGGTCACACCACTGCGCTCCAGTCTGGGCAATGGAGTGAGGTCCTCCTGTCTCAAAAATAAATGAATAAATCTCATATTCTTCTTTTCTTATATCGGAGGTTAGTTTCTCTCTTTTACATGGTGTAAAGATCAACACACACTCCAGCATGAGATAAAAAAGAGAAAATCTATCCACAATTTCACAAAAATCATTTTGAAAAGACTGTGTTGAGATCAAATTAATCAGGATGATGCTCTTGCACAATCTCTTTAAGTTTACAAAGTGCAGAGGTTATAAGACTCCTTTTTAAATAACATCTCTTATTTGTATAGAATTATACATTATGAGCTGTTATTTTGCTTAATCCTTTTAACTGCCATGTGAGGCAGACAGGCTAGAGGATATTAGCTCCATTTTAAAGACAAAGAGTTGGAAAACTATACCGACATTTAGTTTAAGACAGAGCTGGGATAGAAGACCTGGGCCTCCATACTCACAACTGCTTTCTACCATGACTTTGTGCTACGTCATTTTAAAGTAATCTGATTTCACAGTGTTTTATAGTGTAAGAGTAACATCTATAGCATCTACTCCTGGCAGGTTAACTCTGGAGCCAAGCAACCTAATTAATTACCTCATAACTTGGCTCATTTTAAGGCACGGTTATACTCCTAACTCAATTTCCCAGCTATGTTTCAGAGTCCCCTGAGCCAAAATTGTAATAAAACGAATGGGAATGAACCAGGGAAAGCAAGCACGTTTTCAAATTTAACCTAAGCCTGGTACATCCTCACCAGTTACTCAGATGGCAAGCTAAGGCAGCAAAGTGAAGGGAGGAGAGGGAAGGCCCACTTAGAAGTGAACACTAATGAAAAACACAAGCAGTATCAGATCCACTTTTTTCAGGAATAAAATTCCCAGAAGCCCTTTTGCCGGTCTGCTACATCATTGCCAGCAGGACAGAGGGCTCTATTTCTGGGGACTAGAATATGAAAGGAAAAGGTCAATTAAGCTGCCTGCCTGGGGCCAGCACTCCTTTCAGCCTGGTTTTCACTATTCTTCATCTGAAGAAAGAAGCCAGAATATTCACCAGTGCCTTAAAGCAAGTAGGAAGCCCAAGCATCCTGCTGGACACCACCCTGCTGGGCAGAGAAACGACTGGGTGAGGAACCAGTGAATTTTCCTCATCTATCAAAATGGTTTTTTTTTTCCATAACTTTTTTTTTTTTAATTCTAGCCTTAGTATCTCTGCATTGCTCAATTAACAAATCAGCCACTTTTTTTTTGTTTTTGTCTTTTTGCATGGGGTGCAGTGGTCTATGCTCTTAACCATCTCTTGAAATGCTCTTGCCTCTCCACTGTTTTTGCAAATCCATCCTTCCTCTGAGGTCCAGTTTAAGCCACCTTTCTGCTTCACCATCTTTAGCCTCTTGGCCTCTTAAAATGCAAGCTGCCCAAGGCAGGGATTAACATCTTCAGGTAAATGTCCAGGGGCAGTAAAGGCAGTAAATGGACTTTCTCTTTCTAGTGTTTCTTTAAGATTGAGGAAATCTGCTGCCAGAAACACCAGCCCTACCCTCTCACCCACCACCTTCACGTCACCCTGGCCTTGTGCTTCTTTCATCCCAATTGCTTTGTGTGCCCAGTCGTCAATGAATCAAGGAGACAGAGAAGGCTCTAGGGACCAGACAACCATCATGCCTCCCTGAAAAACATGACTGCAAGGAAGAGTGTGGATGTCGGAACCAAGGAGAGTTCTTTTCTTTTCTTCTTCTTCTTCTTTTTTTTTTTTTAAATTTTAATGGGTACCTAGTAGATATATATCTATGGAATACAAGAGATATTTTTGTATAGGCATGCAATGCATAATAATCACTTCATGGAAGATGGCGTATCCATCCCCTCAAGCACTTATCCTTTGTGTTACAAACAATCCAATTATATTATTTTAGGACTTTTAAACGTACAATTAAATTACTATCAACTACAGTCACCTTGTTGTGCTATCAAATACTAGACTTTTTCATTCATTCTAACTATTTTTTATGCCCATTAACCATCCCCACCTCCCTTCCCCAACCCCCACTACCCCTCCTAGTCTCTGGTAATCATCCTTCTATTCTCAATGAGAGTTCTTTCAGGAAGGAGGAGGGGGATGAGTGCATGATCAACTGGGTCTCCTGTACTTCCCAAACAAGTGGTAGGCATGTCAATGTTATGGAGCACATCTCTGTTTGTGCTACTTTGGCACCACACTTTGCCCTGCCTGTCTCCATCCCCCAGCAGCTAGGGCTTTGCTACATCTACTGTACACCACTGTCATCAGCATTCATACCTAGTTGCTGAAATGAATGGCAAGTGACTGTTTTTCATTATACTTCTCAGGAGTGGCAACTGAGTCTTTCCAGAGTTAATTAACCTACACAAGCCCATAAAGGGCCAGCAATGGACTTAATATCAAGAATGCACCTCCTGACCCCTCTTCTTCTGATCTATGTTTCAATTATTAACCTGGGCTCCTGAAAAGGACATAGGCAGCTCTCATCACGCCAATTCTGTGTTAGTGAATAGGCACTTTCATTTATGTAACCAAAACACGCCATGAATTTTTTTTTTCATTTTTTATAACACCCAGCTCAACTCAATTAATTGTTCTAGTTACAGTACTCCTAATTTTTATCCATCTGATTAACTGGAGAAAAATCCAAATACATTTCAAATGATAAATCTTTCATGATTTGGGAGATTTTATACAAATGTATATTTGACAGTGCTAATTTAAAGCAAATATCAAAGTTGATTAAACATTCTCAAGATAAGAGAGATAAACGATTGGATTATTTTATAGATTTAACTACCAATCATAAGTTGCTATGAGCAGAAATATTGTGATGTCCATTTTTAAAAATAATTATTTGGGAAGTATCCAAGAAGAACTATGGAAGAAGGTCAAGAATGTATGCACAAAACATTTGTATTCTTTACTGTGTAAACACTAATTTATTGATTGAAATCATACACTATTAAATATTTATTAAATAAATTAGCATTTTGCTGAGCTTCCCTCCAAAATCATTAATATGGTTTGTGGCTATTGATGTAGCCAGGGCTATGATTGTTTCCCATGTCTCTTTTCCAATTGTTTGCTAACCAGAGTTTAATCTAACTGTGCAGTTATTCTCTAAAAGCTAGTGAAGTAAAAGGTTTTGAAAATCGTGGAACTCTTATTGAACCACTGGGCTTATGTTAACCAATTCTCTTATTTCACCAATGCATCCAAAAAGAGCTTTCATGATTTATCCAGCACCTTGAAACTAGCATCATCTTTTAAATAAAGAGAAAGAGTTATTTTTTAATGTGATGGACAGAGTTATTCATTAGAATTGCACTTCTTTGGGAAGAAATTTGGGGTCTAAGAGCAGGTTCATAAACCTAAAAAAGAAACCTATATGGGGGGCTGGGGGAAAGATAGCATTAGGAGAAAAACCTAATGTAAATGACGAGTTGATGGGTGCAGCAAACCAACAGGGCACATGTATACCTATGTAACAAACCTGCATGTTATGCACATGTACCCCACAACTTAAAGTATAATAAAAAAATAAAATTGTAAAAAAAAGAAAATTCAAGTTCAAAAAAGGAATGAATCCCCCAGAAACCTCAGTATAAAAACTGAAGAAAGAGAGATTTATCTGTAGGTATTATCCATTCACCTTACAATTCTCAGAACCACTTGCAGGGCAAGCTAAATGCAAACAATAAATAAGCAAGTAGACAGATAAACAGAAACAGCAAAAGTGAAAAAGTATACATTGCCAAGAAAACATTAAACTCATCCTCTCTGCTGGAAAATGAGCAGAACACATTCAACAGCTGAGAATATGCAGCCTCACGGTGCTCTCCCAGGTAATGTATAAATGAGACACAGCATCCAGGGATGACAGCCTCTGAAAAGCTCAATTGGTCTCTCTATATCTTAGATTTAAAGTATAAAGCATACATTTTCTCTCTTATTTCTCTGCTTTGGTTAATACTAGATAACAAGTCTTTCTCTAGTAATCTCAAACAATACATTAATAAGAACATTTTCCATATGTAATTTAATATTATTTTCGTATTTGTCATATTCATACCAAAAGAATCATATTTTATTCACACACACACACACACACACACACACACACACACACAGACACACACACGGCTTTCTCTGGTCCTACTGGCTAACGTATCCCAAACTTTTGGTATTTCATTACAGTAGTTCTTTGTGAGAAATGCTTTTATTCTGCAGAATTCAATGAACAAATTAAACTACTAGGAAGAGAGATATTCCAGGTAGGAAATTTTTCATAAAATTCCTAAATTCCACATTTCTAAAAATGTGACCAAATACTTACACTGAAAGCATGGGTAACAGCTAAAATTGCCAATTTAAAATTTCTGTCATGTATCGAGGCCTTAATCTAATCATAGAGGAATTATCTTCACTTTTCTTTCTAAGATTTATTGGCAATTTTTTTCAAAGTAAATATAACAACCAGGAGCTATTCTGCCCATTTTTATCTTCCACATTAAATGCTGAGTTGTCACCTAAGAGCATTATTATTTTGTTATGACTAGATTTTACAATAGTCATTGTGTAATAAATGCTTTGAAATTGATCCCAACAACAGATATAATATCTTTTTTTTTTTTTTTTTTTTTTTTTTTTTTTTGCGACGGAGTCTCGCTCTGTCACCCAGGCCGGAGTGCAGTGGCGCGATCTCTGCTCACTGCAAGCTCCGCCTCCTGGGTTCATGCCATTCTCCTGCCTCAGCCTCCCAAGTAGCTGGGACTACAGATGCCCGCCACCGCGTCCGGCTAATTTTTTGTATTTTTTAGTAGAGACCGGGTTTCATAACCAGGAATGGTCCCTAGATCTCCTGACCCTCGTGATCCACCCGCCTCAGCCTCCAAAGTGCTGGGATTACAAGGTGTGAGCCACCATGCCTGGAATTTTTTTTCTTTTTTAAAAACACTATAAAATAGATTTTAACTGTTAGGAAAAAATACTTTTTCTCTAAATCTTCTCTTCTCATGCATAACTTTTACATAGTTTTAATCAGGACCACATATAATCTTTTTGTTTCCCACTTTTTTCACTTAGCATAAATTTCATAAATTTTGCTTCATATATTTATAATTTCCAGATAAATAATTTCTAGCAAAAAATTGGTATGAGTCAGATTGTCACCATGCCCTCATAATTATTGTCTTAATAGCTGCATAATATTCTAACACATTGATATACCACAATTTAATTAGACATTTGTGATTAGTGGACATTTGCACTGATTTCCATTTTCTACCATAAATAACCCTGCAGTAAATATGTATGTATATAGTCCTTCTCATCATCTTCGGATTATTTCCTTAGGATAAATTTCCAAGAATGGGAAATTACTGATTTTATTGCCAAAATGCTTTCCCTTTTAAATTGCTGTCAGGAATTTTTGAGTTTAGTTGTTTTCCTATACTCCATTAATGTTGAAAATTGTTATTTTTAATTTTTGCAAACATATTTAAAATACCTCATTGTTCTTTCATGTTTTAATATTATTTTATTCATTTAATAATTAATGAGAGTGAACTTTTTAATGTCTTGGATAAATTATTATTCAGCATATTTTAATGGAGGTTTGTTGAGCACTTACTATATGCCACGTGCTGAGGTGAGGGCTGCAGATATAATTATAAATAAAGTGGTCAGGCAAGGGGCTCACACCTGTAATCCCAGCATTTTGGGAGGCCAAGGAGGGTGGATCACTTGAGGTCAGGAGTTTGAGACCAGCTTGGCCAGAATGGTGAAACCCTGTCTCTACTAAAAATACAAAAATTAGCCAGGTGTGGTGGTGCATGTTTGTAATCCCAGCTATAAGGGAGGCCAAGGCAGAAGAATCGCTTGAACCTGGGAGGCGAAGGTTGCGGTGAGCCGAGATCGCATCACTGCACTCCAGCCTAGGTGACGGAATGAGATCCATCTCAATAAATAAATATAAATAAATAAAGCATGATTTTGACCTAGAGGAGCTCCCAAAGTAGAGTATGTCAATGTCCTTCATTAATGTACAATTGAAATTTATTTCTCGCCCTTCTTAATGATCAATTGACATTTGTAGAGCTCCCACCTTTGTAACTTTAGTTTACATATACGTGTTTTGAGAAATTTTTAAAATTCAAAAACATTCAGATATAAGAACAATGAATGCAGAGATGCTCACCACCAAAGGTCAAATACTAACCTTACTTGTATAGATATATCAAGTCTTTTCATTTCAATAAAGAAACTAAATTTGGAGTCCTTTTTTCTTCCCATTTCCAATTCTCCCTATTCCTAAACAACCACTGTCATAAATTTTGTTTGTATATTTTCAATTAATTGTAAAATTAAACTTTAAATTTTAAAAATGATTTATGATTAATATATAGTGAAGTTTTCTGAGGATTTTAATTCACTTATACAATATTATGCTAATATATATACCCACACAAACACATACATATAGTTTTGCAACTTCTCTTTTATACTTAGCATTGATTTTGAGACAGATTCTTGTTGCAATATAAATAATTACCTCATTTCTCTTAATTGCTGTGTATATTCCATGATCTAGATATATTTTTTTATCTATGTTCCTATTAATGGACATATAAATTGTTTCCTTTTTTCTTCAAAAACTGTGCTGTAATAAATATCCTTATACATAATTCTTTGTGGATAGGTATGAGTTTTCTCTAGTGGATATATACCTTGAAATGGAATTGTTGGATTGTAAACTATGAGCATTTTCAGTTTCATTGGATACTGTAAAGTGATTGCACCAGTTTATTCCCCCATCAGTAGTATATGAGAATTCCTGTTTTCTAGAATTTTCTGACCTCAGAGTTTTAAATTATCACCAGTTGTATGCACAAGAAATGGCAATTGCTTATGTATTTATATCTTTGAGTATTAGTAGTAAAGACATTTTTCCTCTTAAGTTTCCCAGTCTGTAAATTGTCTAGTCACATAATTGGATCAGTTCTTCTATTACATTCTTTACATGGTGATGATGATGATGATGACTGATGATGACATGATAATGTACTTTTACTATATAGAGCAAGTGTTCTTAGTGCTTCACACATATTAACCTAAATGAATCCTCAGAGCAGCCAAATGAGACAATTTCTGTAATTATCCTGATTTTACAGATGAGGAAACTGAAACCCAAAGAGACTAAATAGCTGATTCAAAGTTAGGGAGCCAATAAGTGAAGGAACCACACTTTAATCCTAAACGGTCTGGGTCCAGACTGTTAAACTTGCTGTTAATAGTGCCAATCACACTGGGTGAAGTAATTAGTCTCATAAAATAGGAGGACAGAACTAACCCCAACCTCATATAATTTACATACACTGGTTCATCTTTCTCAGCGTATTTTGTTTTATGAAATCAAAACCTATATAGGTGGAACAGATGTCAAAATTAACTACAAATATAAAATATTTTAGGCAATTTTTGATATTTTGGTCAATCCAATATCTTCTTTTGTAGAAATCAAGATACACACAAGTGTATTTAAAATGTATTTTAAAATTACTCTATATCCAAATTCCC
>NW_016828776.1:844531-876412 GCF_001698545.2 Rhinopithecus bieti | reverse complement strand
ATATATATAGAATTAGCATATGTTATTAAACCAAATTGGAATTTAAAAAAAAAACAACACAGTTCAGCTCTACTGATACAAATAGAATAAATCTTTGCACACCATTGTAGAGGGGATAGGTCAGTAAAAAACAAGAGTAATAGGTTTTACCGAAATGGATATTACTTCAAACGTCCAACGATAGGCAGACTATAGTGTGATTTTCATGAGTGGTAAAATAAACAAAACTATTTGCAGGTAAATTCTGTCAGCCAGGCAATCTGGACTAAAAGCTTACCAAAAAAAAAAAAAAAAAAAAAAAAAAAAAAAAAAAAAAAAAAAAAGACTTTTACAGACATGTTGTGTGGAAAGCAATTTTCCCTGCTGAGTATGCCCATCAAGATATAGATCTTAAAAAGGTTGGTTGTTATAGTGAAGGTAGATGAAAAGGTAAATGTTTTATGTGTGCTGCCTCTCAAGATGACATAACAGAGCTGATATTTTTAGTGAGTCAAGTTAATGTTTATCACCATTTTTCTCACTGAGCATATTTATTTGGATTTAGAAAGGCTCCCCGATCCAGACTACTTTTAGGCAGCTCAGGCTCTTTACTAAACTTCTCACCACACCACCACATCAGATACTTCTCTTCTACCAGCACAGTGCCTAAGCTTACAACATTAGTCAGAGTGGAGTCCTGACAGCTCCTGTCAAGAGGCAAATCTTCTGTCTGGAAAGGGGTACAATACATGGGTCCATTGCCATCCATTAATATCATTTAGTGTTGGTATTTCCATCGTCAGTTACCAAAGCATTGAGAGAATAGATGAAAGTTAAGCTTTCAAAAGATAACAACGAAAGCACAAGTCTAGAAAGGAGTTTCCCAAATTTTGTTTTTTCGAGAAATATCTAAGTACTGTTAATGGAATTCCGTTAGGAAGTACAGAAGAGTCTAGCTAGCTGTTCATACAGTTAGAGGACACATTGCCATTTTAAAAGCTCTGAGAAGTCTTCTAGAAAGAAACTTTTTTCTTTTAATTTGTGGAATTTACCCTGAATGAAAACTGTAATAACAGAATGTGTATTGACAGTCAGGATGAAGCTCCAATGTGTGTCTCTCACAATAGGGTACAAGCTCTTTGATAGGGTGATTGACAAGGTATAAGATAGGAAAGTTTGATACCCACTGACAAGGGTAGATCAGAATGCATATGCAACTACTTATTTCTAATTAGAAAAATCCTCCAAAGTATAAGACACAGCTTTAAAATACTAAAATTAAATACACATTGTCATAAGCAATCGTGTTGAGCGTAGCTTTTCCTGATGAGGTGCAATCAGGATGTGATAGGGAAACACACGGAAGTTAGCCTCACAAGTCCCCATGTGAGTTCCTGTTCTGCCACTCATTACCAATGTGATGTATGGAAAATTTGTCATTGTAAAGCTCTATATAAATGCAGAAAATTTTTGGAATCTAAGAATTGTGGGTACATTCATAGGATAGCTGAATCTTTCTATATTCCCCCAAATAAATGAAATGCTCAGAATATTTTAAGGATTTCTGACGTTATTTTGTCTTTTTTTGTTGTTGTTGTTGCAGATTAGGGCTAAAATGAATAAAGCTGCTGTAAACACTTATGTTTATGTCTTTCTGTGGACAAGTTTTTGTTAGGTACACCACCGTATCTCCTGAGTTTTCCATTTCACCAGATTTTTAAGTTTTTCTATCTGTAATGATGCTGCGCTCAGGTTCAGTCATCAAGTAGGATGTTCTTTCATTTCTTCAATAACAACTAATGCTATTGTGATTTCTTTTTGTTTTGTTGAGAACTGACAGGTTACTCCTAAATATCATAAGAGTGTATGCTGATTGTGTGTATTTTGTTTTGTTTTTGCCTTTTGATGATTGGGATAAAACAGAACTCTTTTAATAATCATGTGTCCACAGAAAAGACCTGCCCAAGAGTGTTCATTGCAGTAATTTTTTTATTACAGCTGAAAACTGGAAGAAGGGAACAAATATTCATCAATAAGAGAATGAATACATTATGCTATTATATATTCATAACTAGAGTGCTATAAAACAACAAAAAGAAATAAACTACTGGTACATACAATATGGATCAAACTTATTGTGTTGAAGGAAGGAAACCAGACATGAGAGAGTACATCCTGAATAATTTCTATTTCTTTGAAATTTAAGAACTGGGAAAAACTAATCAGTGGTTATAGAATCGGAATAGTGGTTACTTCTGGTAGTGAGAAAGTAGGGAAGGGGTATGACTGGGAATGCTATAGGGGAAAGTCACTAAGAGTGTTCTATATTTCGTCAAGATGGTGGTTAACCAAATGTATACATACAGAAAGGTGCACTCATTTTGCACACTTAAAATGAGTGCACTTGTTTACTTCACTGTATATCATCTTTCAATTCAATGTTTTTCTTTAAAATCAGAAATTTTACATTTTGATTTTAAAGAAAATCGTATCTACTCTTTGTCAATATTACATCTGAATTCAATTTTATTTTTTCATGTTACATGTATTTCTTCAAACATAATTGATTACTTTCATGGGCTCTCCATGGTACTAGAAGCTGAGGCCTATAGTGAGTGGGGCATCCATGATTGCTGTCCTTAGACAGTCCTCAGCTCAGAAGGAATGACAGCAATGGATGAAATAATTTTAAAATCTCAAGGGTACAAAAGGGAGTGTGAAACCCAGGGCACTAGCCTAATCTGAGAGGTCAGAGAAGGAATTACCTTTTAACTGGAACATCAAGAATGAGCTGAATCTATCTAAAGGAGGAATGTTTGCTAGAGGGAATAGCATGTGCAAAAATTCTTGAGGCAAGAAAGGTGTTCTCACCATTAAGCAGAGGCTTCTGGGGCAGGGAGAGCTAGCGTGTGCGGCTGGAGAGATAGCAGGGCTCAGAGAGATATTAAGTCAGTCAGTGAGAATAATGCAGCTGTTCAGATACACATGACAATTTCAAATTAGAGATTATTTCAAATTTGCTTGGAGCTGCTGCAGTCTTATATCACTGTCAACACCCAGTTGATTATTTTGTAGTGGTTGTCTGGTATTGAGAAAATCCAAATTAATATGGATAAATGGTTATGAATCACTTTTAATATCCTTCCTAGCAATCCCAGGAGACTTCATGATTCAATAGAGATGGCAGGAGACTCTTTTCTTCAAGTTGGAAAAGCAACAACAACAAAAACCAAGCCAACTGACAGCACAGACTAACAGTTTTACACTAGGGATTGCATTTTGTCAACTTCATATTTATGAGAAAATTACATGTGTACCATATTTTAAACCACATTTTGAAACACGTGTTTAAAATAATATTCTGATACAGATTTTGTAGAAACTCTGAGGCACTCAGTGTGAAAATCACTAGTGTTTTTCACTAGACCAAAGGATTTGGGGTTGGAGTCTCATCTTGAACCTCTATACAAATGTGAGCAAGTCTCAAACTTCCTTTTGATCATTTATGAAATGATGTCTGCTCTGCATTCCAGCTGTGTTAGTGTGAGCTACTTACGTAGAGCGACTCAGTTGGTCACCTGCCTTGCTCAAAGAACACCAAGCGTCTTTCAGGTGGCATCATGCCCAGCTCTATGCCCTGAATCTTGATTGGTAGAAATCTATCAAGGTAATCCCATCCTTCTGGCCAGGTGCTCACTTCCTCAGCGTCTCTTGCAGCTCAGGTGTCTATGTGGCATAGTTCTAGAAAATAAATTGCAAGAGAAAAATATGCTTGGGGACTTCTGGGGAATATTTTCCTCTTATAGAAGGAACCCATTTCCTTCCTTCCTTCCTCCTTTAATTGCTGTCACCTGAGGATATTTTGCTTGGTGCCACTGCACCCATTGTGTAAGCATCAGGAGAAAGTAAGAGAATTACAGGCATGCCCACCCAGCTCTCTGGCATCAAGGAGCTGTCAAATGATCACTGGTTTAGCCACTTTGCAATGGTGTGACTTCTCTTTGGCTTAGTTTTCTCATCTGAAAAATGGGAACAATAATGAACTTTCCTGGAATTGTTATGGTATGAAATCAATTGAGATATGTGAGATGCTCAGAACATTGTCTTCTATAGTGTAAATGCTTAAAAGTGTTTTCCATCCTCTTCCTCTTCTTCATCATCATGTCTTTCTTTTCTGCTCAGAGATTTTCAAAATGAATCTAAATTACATCAAATCTCATTCACAGCATAGAATGCCAAGGGAGGCTCTAGTGATTTCTCTGCTCTTGTGTGATTATACCTATTGATTTCTTACAGGTGCTGGTACTGAGAGCACATCAGCTACTGTGAGTAATGAAAACTCCTTTCCAAAACTGAGGCCAGTCACGGAGGGATCCAGCTCTCATTTGTGTGCCCTGTGCTATATACTAGGTTAAGTTCTGTATGCATAATATGCATTTTAATTATCACGGAATCACATGAGACTGACGAAATATTGCGCTCTTTTTATAGCTGAGGAAACCAAGGCTCAGAGAATTTGCTGAGTTTGCTTCAGGATCTAATAAGTGACAGAGGTAGTAAGAAGCCTGGCCCCCTGGCCAAATAAACAATAAAGTGCAGGCCCTCTCCAACATGGCAGTGCACTGGAGAAAGAACACCCAGGCTTGATGGCAGGTGATGAATGAGGTGAAAGAACAGTTCATGGAGAAAACAACACAATGACCCAGGCACTATAGGTGATCTATTGGCTTAAACCACTGCCACCACTTTATACAGGTGAAAGGCCAGGGAGAAAGACAATGGCAGAAAGCAAGAGGGAATGGTGCTTTCATTCCCTGATGACTTTACTTTTATTTTCATTTTGAGACAGGATCTCTCTCTTTCTGTCACCCAGCTGGAATGCAGTGGCACAATCATGACTCACTGCCACCTTGAACTCCCAGGCTCAAGCAATCCTCCCACCTCCACCTCCAGAGTAGCTGGGAAGTGCCACCCCTGCCAGCTAAATTTTTAGTGTTTTGTAGAGACAGGGTCTCCCTATGTTGCCCAAGCTGCTCCCAAATTCCTGGGCTCCAGTGATTCTCCTGCCTCGGCTGCCCGAAGTACCGGGACTACAGGTATGAGTCACTGTGCCCAGCTCATTTCCTGATTAGTTTAAACAGAGTCTTTCATTTTTTTGTTTTTCTATTTTACTTTAAGTTCTGGGATACACATGCAGAACATGCAGGTTTGTTGCATAGGTATACATGTGCCATGGTGGTTTGCTGCGCCTATCAACACATCATCTAAGTTTTAAGCCCCACATGAATTAGATATTTGTCCTAATGCTCTCACTCCCTTTGCCCCGCCCCCCCCGACAGGCCCCAGTACATGATGTTCCCCTCCCTGTGTCCGTGTGTTCTCATTGTTCAACTGCCACTCATGAGTGAGAACATGTGGTGTTTGGTTTTCTGTTCCTGTGTTGGTTTGCTGAGAATAATGGCTTCCAGCTTCATCTGTGTCCCTGCAAAGGACATGAACTCATATCTATGTCTCTGCAAAGGACATGAACTCATGCATAGTACTCCATGGTGTATATGTGCTACATTTTCTTTATCCAGTCTGTCACTGATGGGCATTTGGTTGGTTCTACAAGTCTTTGCTATTGTAAATAGTGCTGCAAAAAACATAGGTGAGCATGTGTCTTTCTAGTAGAATGATTTATAATCCTTTGGGTATATACCCAGTGATGGGATTGCTGGGTCAAATGGTATTTCTGGTTCTAGATCCTTGAGGAATTGCCACACTGTCTTTCATGATGGTTGAACTACTTTGCACTCCCACCACCAGTGTAAAAGCATTTCTATTTCTCCACAGCCTCACCAACATCTGTTGTTTCCTGACTTTTTAATAATCGCCATTCTAACTGGCATGAAATGTTGTCTCATTGTGGTTTTAATTTGCATTTCTCTAATGGCCAGTAATAATGAGTTTTTTTCAAATGTTTGTTGGCCACATAAATGTCTTCTTTTGAGAAGTGTCTGTTCATATCTTTTCCTCATGTTTTGATGGGGTTGTTTGGTTTTTTTCCTTGTAAATTTGTTTAAGTTCTTTGTAGATTCTGGATATTAGCCCTTTATNTGCACTCCCACCACCAGTGTAAAAGCATTTCTATTTCTCCACAGCCTCACCAACATCTGTTGTTTCCTGACTTTTTAATAATCGCCATTCTAACTGGCATGAAATGTTGTCTCATTGTGGTTTTAATTTGCATTTCTCTAATGGCCAGTAATAATGAGTTTTTTTCAAATGTTTGTTGGCCACATAAATGTCTTCTTTTGAGAAGTGTCTGTTCATATCTTTTCCTCATGTTTTGATGGGGTTGTTTGGTTTTTTTCCTTGTAAATTTGTTTAAGTTCTTTGTAGATTCTGGATATTAGCCCTTTATCAGATGGGTATATTGCAAACATTTTCTCCCATTCTGTAGGTTGTCTTTTCACTCTGATGATAGTTTCTTTTGTTGTGCAGAAGCTCTTTTGTTTAATTAGATTCCATTTGTCAATTTTGGCTTTCACTGCAATTGCTTTTGGTGTTTTCGTCATGAAGTCTTTGCCCATGCCTATGTCCTGAATGGTATTGCCTAGGTTTTCTTCTCTTCTAGAGTTTTTATGGTTTTGGGTTTTACATTTAAGTCTTTAATCCATCTCGAGTTAATTTTTGTAAAAGGTGTAAGGAAGGAGTCCAGTTTCTGTTTTCTGCATATGGCTAGCCAGTTTTCACAGCACCATTTATTAAATAGGGAATCCTTTTCCCATTACTTGTTTTTATCAGGTTTGTTGAAGATCAGATGGTTGTAGATGTATAGTGTTATTTCTGAGGTCTCTGTTCTGTTCCATTGGTCTATGTATCTGTTTTGGTACCTGGGAGCATTCTCTTTGAAAACTGGCACAAGACAAGAATGCCCTATCTTACCACTCTTATTCAACATATTATTGGAAGTTCTGGCCACGGCAATCAGACTAGAAAAAGAAATAAAGGGTATTCAAATAGGAATAGAGGAAGTCAAATTGTCTCTGTTTGCAGATTATTTAGAAAACCCCATTGTCTCAGCCCAAAAACTACTTAAGCTGATAAGCAACTTCAACTAAGTTTCAGGATACAAAATCAATGTGCAAAAATCACAGGCATTCCTATATACCAATAATAGACAAGCAGAGAGTCAAAGCATGAGTGAAATCCAATTCATAATTGCTACAAAGAGAATCAAATATCTAGGAATACAACTTACAAGGAATGAGAAGGGCCTTTTCAAGGAGAACTACAAACCACTGCTCAAGGAAATAAGAGAGGACACAAACAAATGGAAAAAAAAAATCCATGCTCATGGATCGGATGAATCATTCTTGTGAAAATGGTCATACTGCCCAAAGCAATTTATAGATTCAATGCTATTCCCATCAAGCTACCACTGATTTTCTTCACAAAATTAAAAAAAAAAAAAAAAAGCAAGCAAACAAAAAAACTACTTTAAATTTCATATGGAACAACAGAAGAGCCTGCATAGCCAATCACATCAACTTTCAGGTGGCCCAAGGAGGAGGAGGTGGACCCACACACCCTAGCTAGCCAATTCTCTCCTCTTCAGTCTAGCTACAGCCTTTAAAATTCAATTGATCTAACCCAAAGTTCTTCCTGGTCTTGAAATGTGCATTGGTCCCTTTAAATGCACTGACAAGTCTCATTCACTTTCGTTCCTGGTCTTCCCCACCCTTTTCATGGTACCATTTTTTTAGCTGAATTCTTCTACTCATTCTTGTGTGAATCAAACTCAGAGAGACACAGATGGATCCTGGAAACCTGTATCTAAGTTTTTACATATTTATATGCTGTCTGGATCTCTAAAAATATAATATGGGATGCTGAAATACACACATTACAACCAAACTTTCTCCTCTTCTTCTCGGTCTCTTTCTCTTCCTCTCCTTTAGTGATGACATCATTAAGAAGGGAAAATAAGGGTATAGACTAGAGAAGATAAAACCAGGGATTAGGTTTTCATACAAAAGTGTAAAATGCACATGATCAGATTCCGTATACTTGTGAAGTCATTAAGAACATGGATTCTGGAGTCACATTGCCTGGATATTAATCCCACTTCCACAATTTATCTTGGCAAAGTTATTTAATTTCTTTGTGATTTGATATCCTTGTATGGTCATAATATTACCCCATGTGGTTGGTTGTGGCTTAAAATAGTCAAAAGGTATACAAACAATTACAAAAGTGCCCGGCATATAATTTCTCTAAAAGTGTTAGCTCTTGCTAGAAGTAATCATAATTATTGTTGTTACTATACTGTATAGAGACTGAAAGATATGACATTTACTTTGGGTCTGCCTGATTTTTAGTAAACCCAATATCAGCTTTTCTGATTCATTATAAAAACACAGAAGTTAAAATCATTCAATATATACTGTCTGATAATTAGGACTGTTCTTTTATTAAAAATTGCTCTTAAAACATTTCAAAGTCATCAGAAGAAATGTATAGAAAAGTCAAATTCTAACACATTAACTCATTTCCTATGAGATTTTGCTTTTGAAAGTATTAGCAGGTTCTTCAGAGGTATTTTCACTTTTAAAATTTGATTGTTTTTCAAAGTACTACCAAATAAATTTTTATCACTGTATTTCTTCATGCATGATTAGGAAGTGAGAGTGACTGGCCTTATATCTAGATTCATCTTAAAATAATGTTTTATGGAGTATCAAATAGCCAAATTATTACAACTACCTACTACAATACACACACACACAAACAGTTTATGAATAAATTCCTACGAGTCTACTTTAATTGCAGCCCTGCCACTTAAACGTTATTAACAATTACAACTTGGGCAGTTAAATGGACATGGTGGAGAGTTTATTTTCAACCAAAAGTAAAAAATAATAATAAATCCTTAGCACTACATTTTCTAAAAAGATTTGGCATAAGTGCACGAGGTCTATTGACTAGAGTTACAGTTGCAGTTGCTGAACTGAATAATTAGCTGAAAGCTTGGACTAAAGTATTTTTTAAAATAATCTTTTGCTATGTAAATTATCTGATAAAATAATATTCAGATACATTTTACTCTTATTGCACCAGTAACCAAACATAGGCAAATGCCTTCCCTCATTTATTTATTCAACAAGTTTTTTAAATGTACCATGAGACAGGCATTGTTCTAAGCCTGAGGGACTGAAAGGTGAATTAAAGAGACAGGGTAATTTCTCTCACAGAACTTACCTCCATCCCATGGGGAGGCAGAAAGGAAACAGACAGTTTCCATGTAGCCGAGTGTGATATGGCCCAGTGGGGCAGTACAGTGTGTACTGTGGAGCTATGGGTAGTAACACTTAACCACATGTTGGGGAGGAAGGGACAATTGAAGCTGAGGTCTGTGGAGCTTATGGAAATTAGTCAGAGGAAGATTGGGAGGGAGTAGATGGGGAGGACAGTATTCCAGCCAAATGAAGTATAACGTGCTGGAAGTGCAGTAAGAGCCATATACAAAAGTTTACAGGCAACTTACAGCCTAGAGTTTCTTACTGCGTTTACAATGAGAAAATACCTGCTTAGACATCAGATCCAGTTTGATGCATAAAAGAACCACTCCCTTTCAAAACAATTTCACTCAAAGAAGTGAATTTGATAATAAGCAGCCTAGAGAAAAAGAGGGTTTTTATACCAACTGAACACAGTAACAATAAGCATTTCATTAGCAACTCCTGGGAGCTCAGTTGTGTGCTAAGTGCAATTAAATATGACTAAGTATTTAAGTTTTAATAAGGGAAAAGTTGCATACCTCTGAAAAACTGCAGTCAAAGTTTATGTAAATTGAGGAATGATGAAGTGGCATACAGATAGGGTGACCATACATCCCAGTTTTTCCAGGACAGTTTCCAGTTTATGCCTGTTGGCTCTGCACAAATAATAATAGTGCCTACTTTCACTCTCAAAAGTAACCTAGGTAATACAATAAAAAAAAAAATACAATAAAACATGTAATGATTCAGAAAAGGGGATGAAAGTGGACTGGGTTATTGGGAAAGGTTTCATGGAGCTGGAGGGACTTGTAGTGAGGCTTAATGGCAAGGTGGGATTCATTTAGAAGAAGCTCTGTGTTACAACTGAAAATCAAATGCCAGTCAAGAAGCACCTGCCCACCATTTTCATGAAGTGAAGTCTGTCTATTCATTCACTTTCTCACGCATTCATTCAACAAATATTTATTGAGTACATACCCTGTACCAGGCACTGTTTAGGCACAGGGTCACACCAGTGAATAAGCTGGCCAAGGTCCAGCTCTCATAAAGTTCCAGTTGGGGGGTGGGGGGAGCATAATTTATTTATAAATAAACTGGATATTTTCAGATAGTAATAAGTGCTCTGAAGGAAATCCAAAAGGGTGATATGTTAATGAGTAACTGCAAAGTGGCTACTCTAGAGAAGGCCCTCTGAAGAGCTGGACTGTGAGTTCTGACGTGAATGAAAAGCAGCAGCTACCCATGAAATGATGTGGGGAAGCATTCAGGGTATAGAGGAACACCCTGGCACAGGCATAAGCGTGGGATGTGGTTGGCAGTAACGGTCTAGAGCAGGGATGACATTTTGTCACAGAATTAGGCAAGGCAATTAAGGTGAGGCATGGCTGCTCAGAGAGACAGTTTGATTTTAAGTGCAAGGGGAAGCCATTTACACAACAAACAGGCAAGTGGCATAAACTGAATCACGCTTTTAAAAGACCTCTCTGGCTGTCTCGTGGCAAACAGAACATAGGGGAGCTAAGAGGAAGCAGGGAGGCCAGTAGAGACACAAGAATGAAAGTCGCCTTGTCTGAGTCATTGCAGGGAAATCAGATGTATTCAATAGATGGATTCAAAATATATTTTGGAGGTAAGTTGACAGGGTTTGTTAAACGTTTTCTGAGGATGAGAAGGTGGGAAGTTAGTGGCACAAAAAATGAGAAATGTTCCCTGGGTTTGGCCCAAAATTAGGTGTGTGGTGGTACAAATATAATTACTGAAATGTTTGCACAGTTCCACTTTCAAGTGTCCATTCATGCTTTGACCAAATTAACCCTGAAGAAGGGAAATGCTGATTTATACTAAGAACTCTTAGAACAAAATCCATGTCCAATTCATCTCATTTCCTATGATGCTGAAATGTACCATATGCACAACAAATCCTCAAGAAAATTAAAATGAATGAATGAATGAAAGCTTTTCCTGTGAATTCATCTAGATATTTCAGGAAACATCTGCGGCAATATACAGTCAATCTGAGCACTAGGGGACTAGTTCATCTGTTCTCTCATTTCTTTACTCCTTTAACACCTATTTATTTAGCGCTCAGTTTGTGCCAGGCATTGTGCTAAGCAGATATGTCAGTTACACAGTGCCAGTGCTAGGAAAGAAAAAAATTTGATGACAGCAAATGACAAAGAACTCTGATGACAAAGAACTCAAATAACAAAAAACTGAAAGTCAAGGAGGGCTTTTTTGAGGAAGAAATTCTAAAGGCAAAAACTTGATAGGAGGAACTTCATATAATTAGAGGACCCAAAAGAAGCCTTTGTGGCTAGAGCTGAGGGGCCAGAGGGCCCATGATGAGATGCATCTAAGAGGTAGGCAGGAAGCAAAGTTTGCAGGGCCCTGTGGACTGAAGCCAATGAAAGGTTGAAAGCAGAGAAGCTGTGATCAGATTTGCACCTTGAAAAGATCACCCTAGCTGCTAGTGGCCAATGACTAGGCTGTAGAAGGAGGCTAATCAAAGAGTGGTAGCTGGTCATATTCTCTTTGCAGCCAATGCACATTCCTTAACCAATCTGGAACTATAACATGGCCTGACTAATTGCCTTTGGTGAGCTTTGGATGACAAAAGAAAAAAAGATAAAAGATGCAACACAGGCAAGAAGTTCGAGTAGTTGGCACATAATTTCAGATATATAAGTAATAGTCAAGACTTTCCAAAAGTCCTAACCTCAGAATAAACATTTTGCAATTTTACTATCCAAGAAGCACCTAAGAAAATGTCATTATTTTGGGGGCTGGGGACGGTGGCTCAGTCTGTAATCCCAGCACTTTGGGAGACGAAGGCGGGCAGATTACGAGGTCAAGAGATTGAGACTATCCTAGCCAGCATGATGAAACCCTGTCTTTACTAAAAATGCAAAAATTACCTGGGCGTGGTGGCGCATGCCTGTAGTCCCAGCTACTCGGGAGACTGGGGCAGGAGAATCGCTTGAACCCAGGAAGCGGAGGTTGCAGTGAGCCAAGATTGTGCCACTGCACTCCAACCTGGAAAAAGAGCGAGACTCTGTCTCAAAAAAAAAAAAAAAAAAAAAAAAAAAAAAAAAAAAAAAAAAAAAAGGAAAAGAAAAGAAAAGAAAGAAACAAAAAGAAAAGAAAGAAAAAGAAAATGTCATAATTTTTTGGGCCAGGTGCAGTGGCTCATGCCTGTAATCCCAGCACTTTGGGAAGCCAAGGTGGGTGGACCACGAGGTCAAGAGATTGAGACCATCCTGGCCAACATGGTGAAACCCTGTCTCTACTAAAAATACAAAAATTAACTGGGTTTGGTGGCGCATACCTGTAGTCCCAGCTACTTAGGATGCTGAGGCAGGAGGATAGCTTGAACCTGGGAGGTGGAGGTTTCAGTGAGTCAAGATCGTGCCACTGCTCTCCAGCCTGGAAAAAGAGTGAGACTCGGTCTCAAAAATCATTATGTTTTGTTAACTTTGATTTTAAACTAATAGCTTTTCTTTTTCCATTTTAAGTGTAATGCATGTTTGTTATCAAAAGTCTAGTACATGGGCCTGGGGGAACATAGGAAGACCCTGTTTCTACAAAAAAATAGCCAGGCATGGGGTACGTCTGTATCCCAGCTACTTGGCAGGCTGAGGTGGGAGGATTGCTTGAGCCTGCGAGGTCAAGGCTTCAGTGAGCCGTGATTGTGACACTGTACTCCAGCCTGGGTGACAGAGCAAGGTATTGTCTCAAATAAATAAATAAATAAATAAATAAATAAATAAATAAATAAGAAATGTAGAAAGTAAGAAGAGAAAAATATCCTTAATATCACCCCAAAATAGCCTCTGATGATATTTTACTTTATTTCTCCATAGACTTTTCATACAACTTTCTTTTTTCTCCCACAGATTTGTTATCATGCTGTTTACACAATTTTGTTTACTTTTCACTTAACCTTGTAGCACAATCATAATAGTAACTGTTTCTTTCTGACTTTGTCCAAGGTCTTAAGTAACCCTCTCCCTCCTCTCTAACCAGATATTCTGTTTATGGGTCACCTATGACAAAGTGCTGGTCTCCCACGTGTCTTGATATTGGCAAACCTTTAGAATATTTGTTTATTTTCTTCCTTATCAGAAATGTCTGATTTCCCCTGTGTTGATAAAAGATTACCTTCTCACTGGAAAGGGGATATGAAAAGCTGCTAAAAATTCCAGAGGCCAATTTCTTCAAATAGTTGAACTGACCATGTATGTCACCCAAACATCTACACTGTGACATTCCAAAGATAGAATCTAAGTTGTGTTACCATTTCCAAATATCAGAACTTTTGTAAATCCATGAAGTTAATGTATACTTCATTTTATTTACTAAAATGATTCCAGTTTCAGAAATTATTGTGAACCAAATGAAAGACATCCTAGAAGTACTTTTCCTTCTTCAGGTTTGAGGAGTGGGGTGGATTGAAAAGCAACATCATTTCCTTTGCCTGAGAAATAAATGAAATTGCAGTATGCTAAGTTGCACATATTTTTCATTAGCACTTAGCTACCGTGTCTACACTAAGATCCATTTATCTCACACATTTTTTTTTCTTTTCAGATAAAACTTTCAAATGCTTCCATTTCACTGCCTGTTGGTTGATTGGATAATTTGAACATCAAAGGAAACTTTCATTTAATTTAAGCCGTAAAGTTGTCTTTTGCTTTATTAACTCTCGATCAATAAACAAGCAATTTGGAAATGTAATCAGGAAATGCTTCCGATTGGCTGACAATGTATCAAAGCCAGGCTTCAAGGCAACAGCAGGCTGTAACAAGCAGTTTATTACCAGTAGCTGTTACTGACATTAGTCAAAACCAAGAAAGATAAAATGGAATAAGAAATGTAATGCTGGAGGAGCCTTGGGCGCTGTGTTCTCTTCTTCCTTTTGAAAACTGCAAGCCTGTCTTTGATATGATAACAAATATAAACTGTTTAAAAACACCAAATGCAGAAAAACTGAGCCTAGCCTGTCATGGAGTTAATCCATTCCAGAGTGACACACAAATAGTGTAACATCCAGCAGATATATGTTATGGAAATATTTTGAATTGGATTTACATGTAGTGAGCAAATTGGAACTTTTGATTTTTACCAGATATTGTAATATGCATGTTCTCATATTAACGGAATGTAATCCTATTTGAAGATAATGAGTTTTCAACAGGCTCTGCAATTGGAAGCTACGTGAAAAAAAATTATTTGGTTTTTAACTAGAGAGGGGCGAAGAGAATTGGACCCTAAATTTGCAGGGTAGCCTCACTTTCTATCAGCCAGCTGCATGTTATTTTGCCCTCGGTTACTGCTTACCAAGAGATGTCTGGGATTGATGGGTTTTAGGCTTTTTTCCCCCTCTTTATCTCTGGACTGTCCATTGCCATGGGCAAATAGCAAAGTACAGAGCACTTGACAGGGATTTTTCTTTGCACACATCACTCCTTACAGTCATTCTAAACAGTCTGTGCATATCTTTCATACAATTAAAAAAGGAGAGAAGGGAAAATATCCTTTACCCTTGTTGGTTTGAAAACTCCTTTAGATATTGAGTACAGATTCACAGAATTATTTTTCATTGCACTCAGAAAATTATAAGCCACACTGATAGCAAAATCAAATAGACTTAACACAAAGGGGAGATGAAAAGAACCAAGAAGGGATTCTAGTTTTTATTGCTTTCAGAGGCATCTCTGCCTTGGCACGTCGGCCATGCTGAGCCTGGCTACCTTTTCATCACCATGTCAGGAGTTCCTCTCCTAGATCAGTTAGAGATCTCCATATTTCAAAATAAATAAAATATATATTGTTTGATGAAGCTTTCCTTTAGGGGCCTTATATCGAAATGAGTCTATGAGAGCTGGCTGATGGATTCTGCTAGGATTACTGACCATAATCTCCATCTACTATTTTCTCCAGTGGCCAGGCATATTATATAGTAATTTTTCTCTGAATAACTAGCTAACCACTTGCTCTATTTGTCTTCAACACATAAGTAAATGTACTGAAGCATTACAAAAGCTCCTCTTAGCAAATGATGCATAATTTGGTGCATGGGTATTTCAGTCTTAGCTTGACTACCGTACTATTAAGCTGCATGATAGGTCTCTTGAAACATTCTTTTAGTTTGTTTTCTGTTCATAGGTTAAGAAACTATGGTATACTAAAAATCTATACATATGCAAAGTTATCAATTTTTCTCTTGTAACTACTGTAATGATGAAAATAAACTCTCTGAGCTGATTCGGCTACTTGGTTTTGACTGACATCTTTTGAATAGATTTAGACAAGCTAAAAATTTTGACTCATTTGGCATACTACAAATATTAGGACAAAATAGCTTCATTAATAATTGCAATTCAAAGTAATCATGGCACTCAACCCAACAATTTCCAGGATATCATTAGTTACAGTAGGCCTTCACAAATATATTGTGAAAAATAAACAAGATATAAGATATTTGTTTGAAACCAATGTCATAAAAAGTCACACATTTCTTTAACATCACTATAGGATATTAGTCATATTCTCCAAGTCTAATGACAGTTGAATTTTTAACAACCAGCTTCTGATTCACAGAGATAGGAAAATTTTGTATCAGTATTCTGGTAACCCCACCAAATTCAAAACGTGTATTCTTTCAGAAGGAGCAATAATAAAAGTCTCTTCAGCTTTATAATGGAAGGGTGAACAAGAAGTTCAGACTCAGAGACCAAAAGACATTGAGAGAAGGAAGTATTTACCACCAATGCATGATACACCAAGCCATTGAGATAGTGGCGCCATGGATTTATTTTTATTTAGCCCTCCCTGTGTTTTATGTTTACTGTGCATGCGACTTAACACCTATTGCTATCAATGAGAATATGTAGAAGTCAAAAAAAGTGTTTTTAAATAGATTTATCTTTCATCTGTTATCACCTGAAAACCAAAGAAAATAAGTCATCAGTTTAACAGTTTCGGAAGTTTTTTTTTTTCCTTTCCTAAAATTGATCCAAAAAATCTATGTGGAGTTATTTATATCATCTGCAGCTTTGTGCCTCTAGGACAAAGTGTGAGACTATCAATGTTGAAACAAAACTTTAGAGGGAAACATTAAATATTGTGAAAAGAATAGTGTCAATTGTTTAAAGACCAAGGGCAGTGCAGCACTGGAGAGAAAGAAAAGGCACAAATGCATCATTTATTGGTTTGAGAAGATTACGTGGCATTTCACTGCTTTCACTGTGCTTAATAGAGAGTGAAGCAATTTGTTATAAAAGTGGTTTGTCGGCCGGGCGCGGTGGCTCAAGCCTGTAATCCCAGCACTTTGGGAGGCCGAGACGGGTGGATAGCGAGGTCAGGAGATCGAGACCAACCTAGCTAACACGGCGAAACCCCGTCTCTACTAAAAAATACAAAAAACTAGCCGGGCGAGTTGGCGGGCGCCTGTAGTCCCAGCTACTTGGGAGGCTGAGGCAGGAGAATGGCGTAAACCCGGGAGGCGGAGCTTGCAGTGAGCTGAGATCCGGCCACTGCACTCCAGCCTGGGCGACAGAGCGAGACTCCGTCTCAAAAAAAAAAAAAAAAAAAAAAAAAAAGTGGTTTGTCTAGGATAAGTAGGAGTGTTGAGGCAGTGGCTATGAAGATTACTGTGTAATGTTCTCACTTGTGTATCTAACAGATTTTTTTATATCACCAAAAATATTAGTCTTTTGAAGTATTCTGTTTTGTTTCTTATTTAAGAAAGAAATATAATCAGTTCATGTTAGAAAGCAGAACTCTGGAAGGGTGGTCCCTTTGTAAATGAAGCCTTACACTCATATCACTGGTTCCATGAATTATGGCCTAATGATGCCAAGGGGTAACTGGGCTGCATCTTTTAACTCACAGATAAAGTGCCCGGGTACTAACAAATAAATATACCGGGAACATGTAGAGGTAACTTATACTACTGAGTATGTAGAGTATAAAACTGGGCATATCTAACCTAGATACTAACTGAATATGCAAAACTTGAATATAGTGAAGGTATGGGCCTGAGAGAAAGGGAAGAACATGGGATGATGCCCAAGTGTCTGGTTGGAGCAAATGTGTACAAGATGGTGCCATTTGCTGGGATGAAGAATATGAAGTGGGGAGGAGTTGGGGAAAATAAATAAAATGTATGTTTTGGACATGTTATTTTGAGGTTTCTAAAAATTCAGGTCTAAATGGTGATGTCACAGAGGCTGCTAAAAACGTAAGAGTGGTGGTCAGAGGAAAACACTGTGATAGAAAGATAAATGTGGGGATCAGCAGCATGGAGTTGGCAAAGGTCATCTGAGGAGAGGGGTAGAGAGAGGAAAGAGGTTAGAGCCAGGGCTTGAAGAGCCCCACATTAAAAAGAGCCAGGAATGGAGACTGCAAAGAAACCAGCAGTGAATGAGGAATAAAGTCACAGGAGAGGTTTCCAAATCCACATGAAGGAACACTGAGAAAATATTGTGGACTCTATTGAGTGATTCTTAGAGCTCATGAAGTATGAGGACAGAAAGTTAACCATTGCCTTTGACAAGGTGGAAGTCTTTGGTGTCCTTGACAAGAGTGATTTCAGTAGCAAGCCAGGGTAGATACCATATTAGAGTAAATTGAATAGTCTCTAGTATGAGAAATTGTAATTGCACAGGAAATGGTGAGAAGGCAGAGTTTCTTTTGGCTTTGTTTTAATAGACAGGATATAGAAGAGAATGTTTACCTGCTGATGAGACTTATCCAATGTATACAGATGGACAATACAAGAACAAGACAGTAACAGAAAAAGGGAAGTAACTGAGAATGTGGAAAATGATGGAATTCAGACTTGATATTGATAGGTGGACTACTTGCAGCACTGACAAAAGGAAACATGATTGATGCAGGGTTAGCTGATAAATGCCCACAGTTATTAGTGTGCGAGTGTGTGCACAAGCATACATGCATGCTATAGTGATAATTGTACTTTGAAGAAACCTTGACATTGAAAATTAAATTATAAGGAAATGGTTTCAAAGAGGAAAAAAAAGAGGCGAAGTCACTAGATATTTTCCATTGTAAAGAGAACTTTTATATGGCTCTGTGCTAAACACTATTAAGCAAACGCAGGTTTTGATTACTTCCAGCTTTTGCATTTGAGTAATGACCTTTATTTTCAGATTAACATTTTATTGAAACAGGACTTCTTATCACCTTCTCACTTTAAGTACCTATTATTATCATAAACTAATGATTCTCAAAGTGCAGTCCATAGATCCCTTCTTGAGACCCTTTCAGACTTTTGAGACATCAAAACAATTTCTATAATAATACAAACACATTTTTGTCTTTTTCACTGTGTTGACATTGGCACCAATGATGCAAAAGTACTGATGATGAGAGATACTGTTGAAACCGTATCCTAAATCTTGTAGTGGCTCCAAATTATACCAGCAGTTATTGTATTTTTACTATCATGAACTCTCAGATAACCAAACAAAAAAGTCAATTTTACCTAAGAATACCCTTGATGAAGCAGGAACCATTAATTTTATTAAATTAAGTTATTAAATTAATAAACAATTTTAGTAAATTAAGTTACTAATTTAGTAAAATTAATGTCTTGAGTACATGGCTTTTCAACAATCTGTGTGATGAAACGAGAAATACACATAAAAAGCTTTTGCTGCATATTGAAGTACGATGGTGATCTCAAGGAAATGCGTTTGTGCTATGTTGCAAGCTTCACTAGCTGCCTTTTTATGGAATATTATTTTGACTTAAAAGCCCAATTGTCGGCTGGGTGCGGTGGCTCATGCCTGTAAAACCAACATTTTGCGTGGCCGAGGTGGATGGATCACGAGGTCAGGGATTGGATACCAGCCTGGCCAGCCCTGTTGAAACCCTGTCTCTACCAAAGATACAAAAAAATTAGCCAGGCATGGTGGTGCACGCCTATAATCCCAGCTACTCGGGAGGCTGAGGCAGGAGAATTGCTTGAACCCGGGAGGTGGAAGCTGCAGTGAGCTGAGATCCCGCCACTGTACTCCAGCCTCGGCAACAGAGCCAGACCCGGTATCACACACACACACACACACACACACACACACAAAAGCACAACTGTCAAATTAAGAATGGTTAGTGTGCCACGCGCGGTGGCTCACGCCTGTAATTCCAGCACTTTGGAGGCTGAGGCGCGGATCACAAGGTCAGGGAGATCAAGACCATCCTGGCTAACTACGGTGAAAACCCCGTCTCTATCTAAAAAAGTACAAAAAGTTAGCCGGCCGCGGTGGCAGAATGCCTGTGGTCCCAGCTACTCGGGAGGCTGAGGCAGGAGAATGGCCGTGGGCCTGGGAGGCGGAGCTTGCAGTGAGCTGATGATCGCTACCACTGCACTCCCAGCCTGGGTGACAGAGCAAGACTCCGTCTCCAAAAAAAAAAAAAAAAAAAAAAAAAAAAAAAAAAAAAAACGTTAGTGTGTATTTGACAGGTATTGTTCTCAGAAACAATCCAGCCATCATTTAAACCCTTCAACTTTTCACAAAGAGAGTGAATGCAGAAGCAGATATATGATATGAAAGTGTCTTCTATGAATGCTAGACATGGAAGAGATTTGCAAAAAAAAAAAAAAAAAAAAAGTGAAATGATGCCATTCTCGCTATTTTCTGGTGGCTGTTTTGAAAAATAGATTGTATTTTCATAAAAGTTTCAATTATGTGTATATAAAATAGAATTGTTATTTTAACATAAGCTAATAACAAACATTTAAACGAATTCTGTTTCTAATTTCTTACATGGTAAATACCATTAAATATAACACACATAAACAGAAACTCTTTGGCATACTCAAAATTTTTAAGAGTCTACAGTAGTGGTAAAACCAAATCCACAGTTCAAGATCCACATTTAAACAATGTATCTAATCCATTGAATATATATTTTTGTGTGTGGGGGGGGGGAGGGGGCGAGGCTTGACAGAGTCGCTCTGTCGCCCAGGCTGGAGTGCAGTGGCATGATCTTGACTCACTGCAACCTCCGTCTCCCAGGTTCAAGCTATTCTCCCGCCCCAAACTCCAGAGTAGCCGGGATTCTAGGTAGGAACCACCACACCCAGCTAATTTTTGTATTTTTAGTAGAGACGAGGTTTCACCATATTTGTCAGGCTTGTCACAAACTCCTGACCTCATGATCCGCCTGCCTAGTGTTTTTATGTTTGGTTTCCTATGTAAATCATGTTCCCTGATTAAGTAACATGTCCAGTTTTCAATATGATCAGATTCTACACAAATGCCTGTTGCATTTATATTGATAAAAAGAGGATGAATGCTTTAATTTTTACTCTCATTCTTTAGCAATAATTATACATGTAGGTTGAATTGAAAATCGCAGTCCTTCAGAAGATTCAAGATCTCTAAATCTCTGTGCTTTGGCTTATGTTACCACAGGGCTGGTAGGAAGACGATAGTGGGTGAGGCAGGGTAAGAGGGTTTGGTTTTTACTTCCAGCTCTGTTCCTAACTTTGATCAAATCCCTTAAACCCTTTGGGCCTGAAATTTCTCATATTTCCTTTGTAATAAGGAAAATTATATAATTGTTTCTCACTTCCTTTCAGTAATTTGAATTTCATGTAATTCTGATAAAGACATCACTAAATGATCCAGTCTAAAAGTTATCCCCCTAAAAGATAGAGTAGAGCAACCACAAGCAACTTCAAAATAACTCAAGTTCTTAACCTTCATTTCTTGAATGACTCAAAGACCGCAGTAATAATTTTGACACTCACCTTTATTCCTCTCATCTTCTTCTATCTATAGGATCCCCATTGTATACACCCCATTTTCCCTCACAATTCACATCAGAGATGCCAAAGAGCAGGTGTAGCGAAGTAGAATCCTCCTCCAGCCCCTGTAGCCCCACTTTAGAGAAACACTATTCATAGTTTTGTGCATCCTATACATTTTCCATATTCTGGAATCACTTCCCCACTACAAGAGATAGAGAACATGGCCAGATTTAGTGTCACTATAAAGTCTTTAAACTAACACAAGAACAGAAAACCACATGTTCTCACTCATAACTGGGAGTTGAACAATGAAAACACATAGACACAGGGAGGGAAATATCACACACCGGGACCTGTAGGCCGGAGTTGGGGTCGGGGTGGGGAGCTAGAAAATGGATAGCATTAGGAGAAATACCTAATGTAGATGATGGGTTGATGGGTGCAGCAAACCACCATGGCATTTTTATATTTATGTAACAAATGTACACATTCTGCATATGTATCCTAGAACTTAAAGCATAATTAAAAAGTCTTTAAATAACATCTTTATACATATAACTGTAAATAATTTTGCAATCATATCTTCATATATCAATATATATCTTCAATATATCACCTACTTTTCATAGTTAAGTAGGACTTTTTAAAAGTTGTCCTACCAGAAGGCTGGACAAATTTTTATTCCTACCCAAGTATAGTTCAGTGCTTACTTCTCCAAACCGTCCTCAATACCAGCTTTGATGAAACTTTAAAAGTTTTTTGCTGGACTGATAGAGTTTAAACTGGCGTCTCATACCATATTAATTTGGTTTCCCTTATTAATTTATATTAATTTAAATATCATACTTTTATATGTTTATGGCCCATTTGAATTTTTTGATTACCTATTCAAGACTGCATTTTCTTTTATCTTTTTTTTTTTTTTTTTCAGAGACCTGATCTGACTCTGTCACCCAGGCTGGAGAGCAGTGGCATGAGCATAGCTCGCCGCAGCCTCAAACTCCTGTGCTCAAGGGATCCTCCCACCTCAGCTTCCTGAGTAGCTGGAATAACAAGGCATGAATCACTGAGCCCAGTTAATGACTACTTTCTAATAGGTTGCTAGACCTTTACTAAATGATTTATGGGAATTGTTTTCTTTACCCTCAACTTGCAAATATTTTCCCAATTTTTTGTTTCTTTTTTAACTTTAAAACGTTTTTACCTAGGGAGATATTTCAAATTTTTATTTAATCTATCATTATATTATCTATAGCTTTTCAATTTTATCATGGTTAAAGAGGTCTTAAGCACCCTTAAGCTTACTTTTTTAATCATCAAGATTTTTATTCTCAAATTTTGGAGCCAAATAGAATTCATTTTGAGTAAGGAGTAAGATAAAGTTTCAGTTTTATTACTTTCCAAATGGCTAGCCAGTTGTCCAATGCCCTTTATTGAATAATCCATCTTTCCTACAACGCTTTGAAACGCCACCTTTATCATATCCCAAATTTGTACATTTTCCTCTACGTCTGACCTCTCTGAATACAGAGTTAAAGGTGAAAGACAATAAATGAAGTAAGAATAAAAAAGATGAAATAGAAAATTAGTCAAAATAAATCAAGAAAAAAGAAAATAATTCTTAGAGGAATGTTAAAATGGAGGCATCATATTTTCTATTTTCCTTGGTTTCAAGAGCATATGCTACATTTGTTAACTAGCCCATAGAATATTGAAAGTATTTTCACCCTATTCGTGAGATTTGAATTCTCACTGTAAATAGTGTAGAATGAATGTGTGAGCACTAGCTGTCATCATTTGTCTTAATCTTGGATCATCACTAATGTTAAGGCATTGGGAATATAAAGTGTCTTTAAAAGATGTTGTAAGGCATAAGTACACAACACATAAAACAGTACTCCATAGCTAATGGAGAGAACATCTCACCACCAACAGAACTACTTCTATTCTGAGTGTTTTTGTCTCTGTTTTCAGAGAGAGGGGCTATTTTTAATTGCAGGAGGAAAGAAGTGTGTGTGTGTGTGTGTGGGATGTGTGTGTGTGGGGGGGGCGCTTATATGACGTCAATGGAAAATAGAGGAAGATGCAAGGGCATCATCCATCCCCAAGCACCTTTGAACTAATTTTAATTATCCTTGAAAAAGGGTTTTGGATTCAGAAGCAGATGGGACTCCTGAAAGGGCCTTTCTGAGACTATGGGAATAAGAATTGCTGCTTCTGTGGCCTGGATGACCACATGTGGCTCAGAGTGGGAAGGACACCATTTTCCTTGGCTCTGCACAGAACCCAGCACCTCACAAGAGTTGCAGTAACTGGAAACCCATGGAGCATCAATGAGGGCATCCCTGGCGGGAACATTCCATTCTCTTGGTGCTAATGAGGCTGCTCTAATAGTCTGGTTTTGGCAGCATTTGTAGAAAAAAAAGAAATGGAATGGAAGAAAGAGCAGAACAAAGGAAGCTCACTAACTGCTACTGAACTTTGTTTTGGGGTCACATGGAAGGTACCTCTTTGCAGGACAGTGAGGAAAAGACTGGAATCAGGAACCGTGGTGGGCCTGTGCCTCCTTTTGTGGAAACTGTGAGGGAATAAGCATTTGGAGTCACAGATATTTGGAGGATGAATGAATGAACTAACCAATGAATAGTCTTTACTGTAAAACAATCTTTTTAGCACTCTAAGTGGTTGATCTTACTTGGACTGATGATTAAAAGTTGGTCAAATTACCACCAAGAACAAGAAAAATAGTCTTTGAAAATTAGTAATTGGAACTTACTAGAGCATAAGTGGCTATTTTAAAATGTTTCTGGTGGCATGTGATTATTGCTATCATGTTTTTAACCTACATCATTGGGGTTTGATCACTTTCTAACATCGTCATCTCTGAAACACACATTTTCTAGTAATTATAAAACTGCAGCCTCAGGGGTAGCAATCCTCAGCTCAGAGGTCCTAGGTAAAGTTCAGGGCAAATAGGACATGCATGCATTAGAGACCCTAAGTCAGTGTTGTTTGATATAAGCAGGAAGGAACTAAGGGGGAAAGTGGGCTCACATTTCTTTCTCATTTTTGTCTTGAATTCCCTGGTGACTTAATATCTGAGTTAGTTTTCATGAGGGAAGGATGTAAATAGATGAGGAATAGGCCCCAGTTTGGATAGCTGAGCGAGTTCTCCTAAGAAACAGCTACACGACCCTGCTAATTCTGACAACACAGTTCAGGGAAATAAAATCCAGGTTGTCCTTTCCCACAAAAAGTACAATTATACAACTGTTGAGCATTCAGCATTATCCTCTGGAAACTAGGAGGATTCGTGCAACTTGAAGAGTTATATAGGACTTACCAACCCTAGAGAGAATATTCTTAATATAGTTTTATCAGAATATTGATAAAATAATTAGGTCTTTATAACATGGTCCTGAACTCTTAACTGTTTCACAAAGCACCTCAAGTTAAATAATTCATACATTAATTAATATATAGGACAAGTTTTAATGCTTAAAGTATTTGAACCAAATGACCCTAAAAGAAGACTGGTATTTGATCAAACCAGGCAAATACTACAATGGATGGGGAGTCCAGGCACAGCTGTCTGGGTACCAGAAATTTCCTTGGTTCTTTATATGAATTATGTGATGTGATTTATGTCCTGCTGGGCATGGTGGTGGATGCCTGTAATCCCAGCTACTTGGGAGGCTGAGGGAGAGAATTGCTTGAACCCAGGAGGCGGAGGTTGCAGTGAGCTGAGATCGCGCCACTGCACTCTAGCCTGGGAGACAGAGCGAGACTCCATCTCAAAGAAAAAAATTATGAGGCTGTTCGTTATTTTAAGCTACTGGTAAAGCTACAGTGTAGGTGATGAAGCTGTACAACTTGTTCCCCACACTAAAGCAATGAATTTATGAAGAAGCCCACACCATGAGTCAGATTTTTATGAAAATAGTCTCTCTTAAAACAAATATCCTCCAAGAAATATGTCCCATAGAAGAAAGCACTGGCTTAACATTTTAAGATTGCGAAGGACTGACTATGTTGCTTGTGTAAACGCTAAGAGAATTTTAATTATGTCAGAATTTTCATTAGGATTCTTTCATTTTGTTTTTCCTGTGAATGTTCTAGTTACAAAGATCTATAGTTTGAGTAGTCTGCTTTATTTCTAGTTTTCTCATGAGCATCTTTATTTTTAGGGCAAAATTGTATAGCTCCCAAGGTTTTTCAGAAGAATGCACATGACCTTCTATCATCAATGCCCAAATTTTCACCTGAAATCCCTCCTCATAGTCTCTTAAAGTGAGTTAATTCCAGGGCTGACAACATTTGGGCTGCAGAACTTGTCTTGCCACTAGGAAAAGATGGTTGCCAACAGTACACAGTGCCTACAGGAGGTGGGAGGCACATTTTGTTATTCTGCGCGAAGATGCAGTATAAGGTATGAGGCAGCCTTGGTTATGATCAATGTTCAAAGATTTAGGCATCTCAGAATATAATCTACCCAGTTCTTTTTTATTATTTTGGGAGTGCCTTAACAGGTGGGTGAACTTGGACCCTAAGAGGATGTTACTGCGGTGATTGGGGCTTATCTCATACATGCTGAATCTTATGCCCATACACTGTGTGCTCTGGCGCCATCCAGAAAGCTGACAAAATGCTCCATTCCCTCAGTTCATGATATTCCACTCCCTTTTCTTTCTCATTTCTGCTCCAAGAGTGTAACCAAGGATGATAGCCAATTTTACCTATGAAATATACTGTCAAACACAGTATATTTTGTGAGATAAATACTTAGTTTATGACAAGTATATTGTCACAGATAGAAGATATTGCCCAAAGAATTTTAATTTTGGAAATACAACAACAAAAGATTTTTGACAGGGGGCAAAAACAGGAGATGCCTTTCTTTCTAATTTCCATTACAGATGTTAAACTAAGCCAAGATGATTATGGGAATGCTTGAATATTAACAACACATGTATTTTGTGGGTAAGATGGCTGTCCATTTGTATGATAAAGTTAATGATTTGCTTCCAAATATAAATGTATGAGATGAGCACAGGTTCTTTCTTCTTTGATGTTTATCTGCCCCCCTCTTCCCCGACCCCAGTTAAGTTTTTGCATTGTTTATAGAGTTGCTAGAATCACTATCAAC
The DNA here is from genome assembly GCF_001698545.2 of Rhinopithecus bieti. Classification (NCBI taxonomy): domain Eukaryota; kingdom Metazoa; phylum Chordata; class Mammalia; order Primates; family Cercopithecidae; genus Rhinopithecus; species Rhinopithecus bieti. The sequence goes on along the minus strand of NW_016828776.1, from coordinate 850,242 downwards.
ATGCCCTTTTATACCATAGATCATTTATAGATAATCAGCATAAAATAATTTATTCTTTATAAATAATACCAAAGTTAATTCTGGATTTTCTTTTCTTACTGCTTTTCAGACCCATGTATAATTCTCTGATGGAAATAATTTAAAATATACCGAGGATGTCTGTAAGTTAAAAGGATAATATAGAAATGGTTATTGAATCAGCACATTAGCTGTTAGCCTTTCTGTTTGCTTGTCATACAACGGGAACTGCTGTTTACTTTTTATTCTACAAAGGACAGGCCTACTTTCTGTCTCCAAACAGTTAAAGGAATTAGATGAGAAATTATTCCAAATGAACTGTACACAGTTTGATTAGCCTAGCTGCAGAGTATAGTTTCTGAAAAAAGAGTCATCAACACACTGAGGTCAAATGCATTCTTATTGAATAATAAATTGAAGCCCCAAATGCTTTATGCAGTAGCATATTAGTATATATGATTCCTGTTAGCAATGCAGTAAGTATTTTAGTTCACTGAATATTTAGAATGGGTTATTTTAAAGCTGTCCCATTTAACATCACAACATTGAAAAGAGGCTTTGTGTGAATGGGTCAAAAATGATATTCATATATAAAGGAGAACAGACTTTTTAAATACTGATAACAATATTGCTTGTTAAGATCTTTATGCCTTGAAAAGTTCATTGGCATATATCATATAATTTCACTTTATCCTAACCACAGGCCTGTCAGGTATGAGGGAAAAGCATATGTTTATATATAATTTTTGTATCATAAGTTGACCTAATGGAGACATGTATTTTGTAACCAAAAAAAAAGGAACATAAAGTGTAAAATAAATATATATGTATAGGTATGTATGTATACACACACACATATGGTGTTTGCAGTTAAATAAAGCACTTGAAAATCATAAGCATAGATCAAATATGTCTTTTGTTACTGTGTAATAGAGTTAAAGTGGCCAAGTATTAGAAATAAAAAAAATCACATATAAGGACAATCCTTGATTTCAGTGTTTCCAAACCCTGGAATATTCTGGCACCAAATGTTCAGCTTCCTTCCAAATCATTGGTCAGTTGTTGGAGTGTGTGTGATGCATGCGTGTGTATGTGTGTGTGTATGTAAAAAGCAATCTTATTTACAAAACATGCCAAGAGGAATATTTGAAATGAAGTGGAAAATCAAGGTGTTGTCCACAGAATTTTGCATTTTTATCAAAAGACCCTGAAGCATTCCCAAAAACTGGTGCTTCTGCAGTGTCACAAGAAGTGAAAATATGTTTTGAGCCAATCTGTAGCCACTTTATTTCACTTCCAAAGTATTATTCTACAATCCTTTTCGCAAATGTGAGAATACCTGTGTTGTATACTGGTGTATTATTCATGTTTTACTGAATTTTCATAAGGAATAAAATTTTAAAAACAGACAGGTAGATCGATCATGTGAGGAGATAAAACATTCCCATTCAACAGCAAAGATGTTCCTAGGCATTGATCTATGAGTACCACTCGACCGCAGGAAACACTTCCCGGCCCTGTCTTTAGATAATATGTGGACAAAGAAGGCAAGATAAAGCTAGAAGCATGTAGCATTTGATGGTTTAAATGATTGACACTGTGGGTTGCTAAGTTTCATAGATGCTTGCCTGAGTTCTTTACTTATTAAAAAATAAATAAATAAGTAGAAGTTAGCAAAACAATAAAACAACAGCTGTGCGAGCTCAAATTTAAAACCAAAGCCTTCCTTCTTCCCTTGTCTTTCCTCTTCCCTTTTCTCTGCCTGACTCCAAGCACACCTTTCCAGCTCATTACTGCAAATCATTTGAATTCCAGCACACAATGTCACCTGCTCTGTAATCTGATTACTTTATGGAAGAATTAGTATGTATATTTAATGTAGAAGGGTTTTAATCTTGATGAAAATAATCCTAAGGAACTGTGATAGGGCCGCTCATATGTCTGGCAGATATGCCAGTAACATGCTAATAAATGACAGCTGATTTATGTATCTGGATTCTTTTATTTATAAAAATAGCAAGTGGACTGATTTTTGATATTAATAATACAAGTGAATCCACTTTGATTAGACTTCTGTGGAGAGCTGTGCATATCCGGCATTACAATTAAATCTTGTGATGTGGAATGGGAATGACATGCTAATGAAGCAAGCCAGTGAGCCTGAACCAAGAGTGTCCAACATCATTATGGGATATCTTAGATGAAGAGTAATTATAAGAGGAACACTGAAATGTCATTAAAAATCTTCACTAAGAGATTTAACCTACTATTTTGTACTAATGCTGGATTTTTTTTTTTTTTTAAGCAATGTAACTGAACACAAAGTTCCTTTTCAGAATTTACAGGAAAAGGTTTTTAAATAGGTCTGGATTTAAGAAAAGAAACAATCTAGTGTCCTAATTTAATTTGGTACATCAAAATTCAATGGTGGTATGTAATTGAAATCTCTTTTTAATAATTTCAGATGAATTAGCAATTAGGGCTTGATCCGATTTCCATGAAATTTATTAAAATTGAGGGTTGAAGCCCTTGAAAATTTTTATTCTTTTCACTCCATTAGCACAATGCATCTAGTCTAAATGACTCTGTCAGTTAGTATGGTACATTCCTTGTTTATTTATGAGAATTTGTTTCAAAGAAGTTCAAAAGAGGTAATATCATGCATATTCATAGAATATAGCTTTAATATATAAATCAAGAAAACTCTCAAAGCTTAAATTCCCTTGCTTTTTGGGGGGAAAAATGTACTACCTTCACCTTCATAACCAGATTTGCTTCTGAGCAATGCTCACTCGGGCTCTGCCTGCGTGTAATTCACCCTGTCCCCTGCCTCCGTAGGAGGAAGACTTCTTCATGACAAGTCACGATTGGGCACCGTTTGAATAGGACTCGGGGAAAGATGAAACAGTGCCAGCTCTCAACAACATAAAATGTGCACTCCGAGCGCTGACTCCAACTTCATAAATCCAGAAGCCTACAACTATAAGAAAATGTGAACGAAACCTTAGTACCTATCACACTGCCTTGGCGCCCAGCAGGAAAAACAGAGCGCTTCTCAGTGGCAAACAAATAAATTACGCACATGCTGAAAGACCAAAAGAAATATGCCAAGCATTTGTTCCCCTTCTCCAGGCTCTTTGTGAAGAACTGCAATTATGCTTAACAAAAACATCATAGAACTAGTTGGCATCACTCTGAGACATAAATGTGTTTCTGTTCCAAATATGCAGCATTTTCAGAATGTTTGTATGTATTATGTGCAATTTGTTCAGTGTATCGTTCTGGGAAAACCAGGTCCTGACTGGGTAATTATGAGAAAGGTAAACAGTATTTTCCGACTGTGAGCTTCCATTTCTAAAGTTGGAGCATAAAACTCATATTATGTACCTTTTTAAAGAAACATTACCAACACAGGGCTTGCCAGTTTGCCTTCATCAAATTAGATTTTTTGCAAATGAGGGCTTTTCCTTGTTTAATGTAATGCGCCTCCTGAAGAAAACAAGGTGGAGAATGGATCTCTTTCAAGTAGATAGTGAATGTGTTAAAGAGACCTCATCTCACTAGGGTTCTATAATAGAAATAAAAATAACTCTCTAAAATTCTTACCAGAAAATCCTGGGGTTTTCTATTTAGTTAAGTTTGGTTCAACAAGTCTTTATTCTTTACCTGCAAAGTTTAGTGTGAAAGATGGCCACACTATAGCAATATTTCGCTATAATATTTTAAGGGCTAAGATAGAGATATGTTCTTGGTGCTATGGGAGCATCAGGAGTGGACTGTAACTATTTGAGTAATGAGGCACCCTGGAGAATGAAATACTGAGTTAGGGATGGCTGAGATGGGTGGTGACAGCACAAGTTGAAAAGGTCACTGCAGACAGGAAAAATTATGACCAAAGATTTGGTGTCATGAATCTAAATGGCATGTGTTGTGGGGTTGGCAAATGGCCGGGATCATAGTAGATGCAGGTACTCCATGACCTTCATATCACAAAGGACGTGGTAGGAATGGCAGTAGATAAGACAGGAAACAGCTGTAAGGTCCAGGGCCTAGAGGGCCTTCATATCATGATAAGTCAATGAAACTTTATTCTGTAAGTGACCTTCAGCCACTGAAGGGCTTTAAGCTAAGCAATAGCATGGTCTAGCAAACATTTTAGGTAGATGACTCATTTTCCTACCTTCACCTATGTTGGGACAGTTGTGCCTCTTAAACGTCCTTTCTCAGATTCGACAGAGTTGGTATCAACGAGTTTTATAACTAATGGAAAGTCAGCAATGTTTTTACTAATAATACTGAAATAGTATTTTGAGGAGTATTGAACTATTGCAGGTTCTCATGACTGCTGTTCTTGCTCTAGCTTCTTTAATATGCTTTCCATTCTCAACCATTTTAAATATTTTATATGTTCAAAACAGCAAGACGATCCTGAGCTCGGCCAAATTCCAAACCAGCGAATTGGAGCACAGATGAAGCCTTGCCACTGAAGCCAATTCAGCAGGTGAGACTTTGTTTCATGCCTTTCAGGTGTAAAAATATTTTTGCCCCAAACCATTCCAGGAAGAAGGAATGCAAAAAACTCTTCAAAAAAGGACTATACATTTGCAGAAGACAATTGCTAAACACATCATCTGATTCAGCAAGATTGCTTCTGAACACTGACCAGTTTGAGAAAGTTGGGCAGAAGGAGGGAACACTGGATTGAATGCAAAACTAAGAAAAGTGGAGAGTAAGGAAGTCAACACTGAGAAAAATAGGAACAAAAAACAACACAGTTTTTTAAAAAAGAGCAAAGTCCTCAAGCATTAGCTGTCTTGCTAATGATCTTCAAAAAGTCATTTCCAAGACCATTAAATACTCAAACATTTTAGTATAAAAAGTCCTACCTGTCTCCAATTTTCATTGTGTTTATTGCTTAATGAGCTAAGAAGTATAAGAAAATCGATGGCACTTAATTTACAAAGGCACTGTCACCTAGAGTAGCCTTTTGGATACAATTTGAATCTTTTTCTGTCACTGGGGACTTCTCTCACTTCTTTGATTTTTCTATCTGAACTACTTGTCTAGAGGTTCCAAGATCCTCACAAATGAGATAAAAGCCAGAGTTGGTTGAAGTATAGGATAGCTAGAAAGAGGACCTCACCAAGTAGCTCCAGATAAAGTAGCTGTCCCTCTCCATTACCTAAATATTTCCTTCCTCACCTCCCTTCCCTCACATCAATTAACTTTTGGCTCAGGCTGGGTCAATCATATTTCTTTTCTTGAGGATTTGTACTGAGAAATTGTAATCAGAGGACGTGTGATCCAGGAACTGTAAAATCCAGGAAAAAAATTTAAATTAAAAATATATTTGGAACTCTATAAAACAATGACATTCAGATATACAAGGGGAAAAATCAAGTGTAATACACATGGGTTTATAAGATAAAGGTATACTTTCAAAAGTAATTATTGCTTTTTTTATGGTAAAATGACATTTCCTACTCATTTAGTAAGTGTAAAATATGAATTTACAATTTCAGCAATAATAATTTTGTCAGTAATGAGAGCAATTAACATTTCACACTGAACTAATAATATTAGTAAAAAATAAAGGGGATATGATCCATTTAGATTCAACATAAATTTACCCACAGGGAAAAAGACCAAGTAGGCATAGCATGTACCCATCCATTTTTGTTGCATTTGATTTT